>NC_057812.1:692900222-692943333 GCF_018294505.1 Triticum aestivum
TGGCGCGCGTCCGCCCAGCGGCGTGCTGCTACTGCTACGGCGGCATCCAGCATGCTGCTGCTACTGCTGGATGGAGGCCAGCCGGCCGGCTTGCTGCTGCTGGCCCCGCGCGCGGGCTCATGCTGCTGCTGCTGGATGGAAGCCGGCCGGCTGGGCTGCTACTGGTGGCCGCACGCGCGCCCATGCTGCTGCTGGATGGAAGCCAGCCGGCCAGCCAGGCTGCTGCTACTCGATTGAGGCCGGCTGCGCTGTCGGGTCAGCTCTAGTGAAGTGGCCAAGTTCAGTGTAGCGGGCAAGTGCAGCGACCAAGTTCAGTTTCGACAGTTGAAGGTTCAGAAACGACGGTAGTTTCAATTTTGGATCTTTTGTGCCCAATTTTAGGGCCGCTGTTGGAGACGGTGCTTGTTCGTGCCTAAAAAAACGCATTCTCGTGCCCAAATTTTTTTACTCAAACTTTTCGTTCCCTAAAATAGGGCAGCTGCTGAAGAGGCTCTTATAAAGGTTTTGGCTGTGCCACAGCTCGATTCCTCGCATTGTTGAATCCTACGCATTAAGGCCTTGTTTGTTTAATTTCAACCCCGCCTGGATCCGACCAAAACCCGGCTGAACCACATGGTTTTAGCCCCAATGAGGGTTGTATCCCGGACTACCTTATATGCGCTTTCAATTGGACCCAAACGGGTTTATACGCCTTCCAAACCCGGCCCCAGACCATTGGGCTTCCACCCCACCAGGGTTTAACCCATGTTCCCCACACGTGCAACCAAACCCCAAGTTCAACTCGTTGCGAAATAAAAAAAACAGAAGGGGCGAGAGCAGCGGCGGCCATGCCAGCATTCAAGGACTCGACGGCGGGTGGGACCAAACCAGAATCTTGCGGAACATCAATCAATAGTAATGTCTACACACAAAATCATATGATATATGATGAACCAACCAAGATTATGCTATCCCCTGAGAGCAGAAAAATGATCATAGATTAGATATGAAGAACCAACCGAGAATATGCTATCTCCTGAAAGCAGCAAAATGATTGCAAACCGTAAAGAAGTACAACTAGGAGAACGAAAAGAACAAATGACCAAACAACATGCTCAACCTGCATTTACGAGAAACCAGAACCTTGCGGAAGATCAAACAATAGCAATACAAACAATACTTTTGCATTAAACAGAAAAGGAAAGCATTGTTTATCCATAAGAATTTGTGGTCATCCATAGAAATTTAAATAAGGTGGGAAGCAGAATCTTGTGGAACATCAATCAATAGTAATGTCTACACGCAAAATCATATGATATATGATGAACCAACCAAGATTATGCTATCCCCTGAGAGCAGCAAAATGATCATGGATTAGATGACTGAAGAACCAACCGAGAATATGCTATCTCCTGAAAGCAGCAAAATGATTGCAAACCGTAAAGAAGTACAACTAGGAGAACGGAAAGAACAACTGACCAAACAACATGCCCAACCTGCATTTAGGAGGAACCAGAACCTTGTGGAAGATCAAACAATAGCAATACAAACAATACTTTTGCATTAAACAGAAAAGGATATTGGTTATTCTAATCTCCTGATACCTACTGACCTCCATCTAACAAGATCTGCATTTGAGTGGCCTCAGATTCGCCTTTGCATGATTATACGATCCTTCCCCCGGTGTCTCCATCACCAGATCAATCTGTTCTTACCTTGGTGAAACTGCCCTGGTTATCACTCGTAAGAAATGACCATCCAAGGACAGGGCCACTAAAATAAGCACATGATCAAAATACCCACAAGTGTCTCGATTGCTTGAGAATTTGAGAGAATGCTTATATCAGCGATGGTCAATCATCATAGCCCCGACTCAGGATTTTGTTTATTTTGTTTCTTGATTATAGAGAAGGTTTGCTATAACCAAGCTAAGAGCAACTCTAGCAGACTCACCAAAATGAGAAGTCCATTCAGTTCAGCAACCATAAACTGAGCTTAATCATAAAGTCATGCACCATTCACAAACCAGAGTTAATCTTTATAGGTTGGTCACTACATTTGCTATATCTGCTCATCACAAATTAACTGGTTTCTGATAAGTGATGATGCAGTAATCACTCTACAGCTACTAATATTTTTTACATCTTTCACTCAATTACATGATTCTAAACTTTACACTGCAGGTTTAGAAAATTGGCGAATATCAAGCTTTGTGCCACGAAGCATATCTTTTATCCTATGTCAAACAAGGTTTATCCCCTTGGTTCTCTACATTACTCAAGAAAGGAAACAGTCTTTCCATGGCTCGGCATCTGATAATTCTTCAGTTGAACCGGTGCTCAGACCCGTTGCTTCCAACTCTGACAGCATTGCTAAAGGCGAGTGCATTAATAAGGAGACTACTGTTCAAGAGAAAGCAATGCCAGATGAGCTTCAACAGTCTGAATATAAGTCGAGTATCATATTTACCAAATGTTTTTACAAAAAAAATTTTAAAAGCCCAAATATAATTTTGTTTAAACAATTGGTAAATATGATAATCAGGTTCCATTGCAAAAGCTCCTCTGACATTGCTTCTCTTCAATAATAGCCACATCAATGATCACATGCCCTTAGTAATGTTGTCGGAGTTGGAAACTACTGGTCTGAGGACCGATTCAGCTGGAGAATTATCAAAGTCCAAGTTATAACTGCCACGGGAAACGTTGTTTCCCTTCTTAAGGCAGAGAACCAATGGAATGAACCTTCATTGACATGGAATAAAATATATACATTGTGACTCAAAACTTTAATATTTGCCAATTTTCTAGAACTACAGCGTACAATTTTAGATTCATGTAACGAAGCAAAAGATGTAAGAAATATTAGTATATTAGATAGATAAATTACCGCATCATTACTTATTAGAAATCAATCAGTTTGTAACGAATGGATATAGCAAAGGTAGTTGACCAGACAATAACAATTCACCTTAGTGTTGTACAACTCCATACAAATCATATTTTTCAGGTCGCTGAAGCAACATATTATGCATCAGTCATATACTTGGCTGCATGGTGAATTTGATCAAAAGAGAAGAAACAGGACTCACTCTTTATGCAGGGGGCTCATGAAGGAATTGAAATCCAGCTCTAATTGATACTCCACGATCCGTGAATTCTTACATGTAGATGCACCAAGCAATGCTTGAAACCACTTGAGCTGGGTTACAGGAACTTCTAGAGCCTCTTCTCTCTTGTTGATAGAATCCTGTGAACCAAAGAGGACGGTGACTGAGGCAGTGACAAAGATGATAAAGATGATGATGCAAACGGGGTTCCAATATTTGCTTAGCCATAATATGAGTGTCAAAAACACTCATATTTATGGGATGGAGGGAGTACGTCTAAATGGGCAAAGGCCGCCGCAGTTATAAGCTAACCAGAAAGAGTGCAAGACAAAGCAAAGCAAAATTATATATGTAAAGAGAAAGCAGCGACAACACATAATTACCCCAAAGGCTTTGCTTAGCAAAAAAAAAGTTTAGAAGCTAGTAAAAACATGTATCCTTCAAAGTTCACCAACCTTTTGTCTGGTGCATGATCCAAAAAAATTCAGTGGCAAACAGAGAAAATTGGGAAAATCTTCACAACTAACAAAAGAAAGCAATAAGGAAATATCACCTTGATGGCACAGATTAACCCAGCCACTCTATCAAAGCTGTCAAATGTCAACACTTTGCTTATGGTTACAAACAGCAACATGCGACATGCTACCTCAGTCACTCTTTACATTAACAATCCAGCACTAAAAAAAACAGTAGCATCATTATTTTGTAGCACGCGAGAACAAATAGCTGCAACTGGCAACTTGTAGGTAACAAAAAAACATAGTATGAAAACTAATTAAAACAAGTCATCCAACCAATAATTTTCTGAACGCAAGTCTTCCTAGTGTAACAAAGTGCAACTTGCTCATAAAGAGATTATATTATACCAAGGAAAAAAAACTTAAGAGAAGATAAACCAAAAGTATCGCTGGAGAGTAGCAAAATGATCACAAACAATAAAGAGTGAGTAGAACTAGGAGGGAAAGATCAAATGACCAAGCAACAGCCAAAATAGTACCCAAAAAATTAGGAGTAACCAGAATCTTGCAGAACATCAAGCAATAGCAATACAAACAAAAAAAATTACATCAACCAAAAAAGGAAAGGTAATGTTTGGCAGACAGGATCCGTAAGAATTTGTGGTCATCCATAGAAACTTAAATAAGGTGGAAGTGGAACCAGAATCTTGCAGAGCATCAATCAATAGTAATGTCTACATGCAAAATCATATGATATATGATGAACCAAAAAAGAGTATGCTATCTCCTTCGATGTGTTCTTAAAATCCTGCGAATTAAAAATGCACGAAACACAAATACAGAACGGCAACAACATGGTACAATGTGCTTGAGACCAGATCTGCATTTGAGTGGCCTCAGATTTGTCATTGCACGATCATACGACCCTTACCCCAGTGTGTCCATCACCAGATCAATCTTTTCTTACATTGGTGAAACTGCCCTGGTTATCACTCATAAGAAATGACCATCCAAGGACAAGGCCACTAATATAAGCACATGATCAAAATACCCACAGGTGCCTTGATTGCTCGAGAGCATGCTTATATTGAGCCATGGTCAATCATCATCACCCTGACTCAAGATTTTGTTTCTTGATTATTAGACCTGGTTGTTATAACCAGCTAAGAGCAAGTCTACAAGACTCGCCAAAATGGAAAGTCCATTCAGCACAGCACAGTTCAGCAACCACAAACTGAGCTTAATCATAAAGCCATGCACCATTCACAAACCAGGGTTAATCGTTATAGGTTGGTCACTACGTTTACTATATCTGCTTGTCACAAATTAATTGGTTTCTCATAAATGATCACTACATACTAATATTTCTTACATCTTTCACTCAATTACATGATTCTAAACTTCTATGTTGTAGGTTTAGAAAATTGGCGAATATAAAGCTTTGTGCCACGAAGCATATCTTTTATTCTATGTCAAGCAAGGTTTATCCCCTTGGTTCCCCACATTACTTAAGAAAGTAAACAACCTTTCCATGGCTCGGCGTCTAACAATTCTTCAGCTGAACTGAAACTCAGACCAGTAGGTTCCAACTCTCACAGCATTACTAAGGGCAAGTGCATTAATAATGAGACTACACTTCAAGGGAAAGCAATGCCAAATGAGCTTCAACAGCAGTCTGAATATACACTCTCCTCGAATATACTGCTGCCGAATATACACTCTCCTCACATATACATAATCAGCTTCTCTTCAGACTGTTGCTAAAACTCCTCTGACATTGCTTTCTCTTGAGTAATAACCAGATCACTAATGCAGTTGCCCTTACTAATGTTGTCGCAGTTGGAAGCTACTGGTCTGAGGACCGATTCAACTAGAGAATTATCAAAGTCCAAGTTATAACTGCCACTGGAAACGTTGTTTCCTTTCTTAAGGCAGAGAACCAATGGAATGAACCTTCATTGACATGGAATAAAATATATACTTTATGATTCAAAACTTTAATATTTGCCAATTTCTAGAACTACTGCATAGAATTTTAGGATCATGTAACTAAGTGAAGGATGTAAGAAATATTAGTAGATGTAGATAAATTAACACGTCATTATTTATTAGAAATTAATCATTTTGTGACAGATGGATATAGCAAACATAGGTGACCACCCAATAAAGATTCACCCTAATGTTGTACAGATCCATACAAATCATATTTTTTAGATCCCTGAAGCAACAAATTATGCATCAGCCATATACTTGGCTGAATGGGGAATTTGATCAAAAGAGAAGAAACAAAACTCACTTTTTATCACTCTTTATGCTGGGGCTCATGAAGGAATTTAAATCCAGCTCTACCTGATACTCCACGATCCGTGAATTCTTACATATAGATGCACCAAGCAATGCTTGAAACCACTTGAGCTGGGTTACAAGAACTTCTGGAGCCAGTTTTCTCTCTCGTTTATATAATCCTGTGAACCAAAGAGGGCCAAGGTTATTGAGACAGAGACGAAGATGATAATGATGAGGATGATAACGAGTTTCCAATATTTGTTGGTAACGCTCCGCCACTGACAGTGGCGGTGGTGATCTCCGGCGTGCAAAAGCAGAATTCCACAACGAAAATAGCTATCGATCACCACAACGTCACCAAAGTAATTGTAAAGGTTCTGGCAGTGCCACCAGTCAATTCCTCGCGTCATTGAGTCCATCCCTACCCATTAAGGCCTTGTTCATTTAATCCCACCCGCACCGGGACCCGACCAAAACCTGGCCAAACCACGTGGTTTTGGCCCCGGTGAGGGTTGTATCCCAACCTACCTTATATGCACCTTCAATTGGACCCTGCCGGGTTTATACGCCTTCCAAACCCGCCCCAAACCGTCAGGCTTCAACCCCACCAGCGCCAGGGTTTAAACCCACATGCCCCACACGTAGAACCAAACCCCATGTTCGAGTCGTTACAAAATAAAAAGAGAGAAGAAGGCGAGAGCGGCAGCAGGCATGGCGGCATTGAAGGACTCGATGACGTGGAACCAAACCCCATGTCCAAGGCGTTCAGAACAGCTGAAATGCTATGTTAATTTCCACTTTCCTTTCGTCAGATACCGAGTTGTCTATGCAATGTTATGTACTCTGCATTTGAAATTCTAAATTGCTGGACATTGAATTGTCTATGCCACGTTGTACTAATCCGCACACTCTATTATAAATTACACAACTCAAACTTTCCTGGTGTTGGGAGGCAGGCGGTTTAACCGGATGGTTATAGTAGGCAAGGATTTTGGCGAAAGGAAATGGTGGGGATAAACTGGTCGGAGGCAGCGCCCCCTGATCTGGACCAGCGAACGACCGACCCAATCACTGCATTTACAGATGAGGTAGTGGGGCGGGGTACCAGATCGAAACATGGAGGAAACGAGGTGCAGACGGCGGCTCAGATCTACGGCTTGGCGTCGCCGGAACCCTCGACCGGAAGCCGCGCCGGTCCACCGCCACGCGGTACCCAAAGACCCCGCCGCCGCACCGACGCCGACGACGCCGCGGAGGCTGCCCGAGCACGGGCCTCCATGCCGGCGGCGACGCGGCGCGGCGCGGACGGGAGGGCTGGCCCCGCGAGGCGGTCGGATCCGACGCCGCCGCCGCTCGGGAGCGCGGGTCTGCGCCAAGGGCCGGGCCTCCTCATCGCCGCCGTTTTTTCGAGTGGCCGCGGTCTCGGGTGGGGCGGTCATCGGCCGCGGCGGGCGGGACGAGCGGAGAGGCGGGGTGAGCGGCGCACCTCCGGCGCCGATGCACGCCGCGGCCTCACACTTAAACTAATGATGAGTGAGCCCGTGAGTGCGGCGGCTAGGGTTTTATTGTATGTGTGGCTTGGGAGGTGGACGCGGTGATGTGTGTACTCTGTCCTGTGTCGGGTGTGGAGCGCCCGTGGGAAGATCCAACGGCCAGTGTCGATTCTCGATCTGTACTTTTTTTTCTTAATCCTCCAATAATGCTACACTTAGAAAGAAGTACAAAGGTTTACTTAAGCTCGCCATAGTGGATTCATAATGCAAATTTTCTTAGTCCTCCAATAATGCTACACTTAGAAAGAAGTACAAAGGTTTACTTAAGCTGGCCATAGTGGATTCATAATGCAAAGTAATATACTCCCTCATAGAAAAAGCAGGCAAAAGTGTCTTTCAGTAAATCCATTTGTTGGCCCGTGGCAACACACGGGTAGTCTGCTAGTAATAATAGTATCATTGATGACTTTATTAGCTTGACTCATCTTGTCTTAGAAAGCACTATGTTACAGCAACATACTAGATTATTGATGCCGCGCGTTGTCGCGCCCGTCAATTTTTAGAGTGAAGTGCACTGTAGGTCCCTAAACTATTCGAGGGGTGTCAACCAGGTCATCGAACTATGAAAATCGACATGTGGGTCCTCGAACTATTGTAAGTGTCTCAGTCACGTCCAAAACCTGCCCGACCCAGTCTGACCTGCCGTTGACTGTTGCCACGTCGAACAGGGGTAACGGAGGTGGATGGATATTTACAAAAACACCCTGAATCGTTTCAGATCTCCATTCCCCAGTCCTTGCCTCTTCTTCTCCTTATCTCCCGATCTCTCTCACGGCGATTTGGGGGCGGCGGCGCCCTGGCGATTTGGTGTGGCCGCACGGAGACGGCGGCGCCTGCCTAGGCGTCGATGGCTCCGGTACGGCGGCTCCCTGGAGATCCTCCTCCACAGTACGGTATGTTCCTCTCTGTCCCCCCAATCGATTTGTAACTAGGGTTAGGATTTGATCCGAATTGGTTAGGGTTAGGTTTGTGTGCAGCTTCCTGATGCTCGATTCCCTCTCTTTGCACGTAGGACCGAACGACGACCTCTTTTCAGTAGAGATTCATCACAGTGGGTTCTTTTGTGGTGACGGCCCAAACAAGACATATGTAGATGAGCGTATTGACACATTTGATTGTTGTGAAGTGGACACATGGTCTCTGCTTTGGATAGAAGATTTTGTTAGGCAGTGTGGCTATGCAGATGTCACAAGGTTGGAAGTGTATTGGTTGTTGCCAGGGAAATCATTGTTTGATGGTCTGCGAGTGCTCGGGTGTGATGCTGACACAAATTATATGATGTCTGTGGTCAGCAAGATCAAAACTTTTGAGCTATATGTGAATGATAAAGATCTGGAGAGATCAATCTTCAATGATAATGACATTCCAATGACTGGAGGCCCTGAGCTGCCTAAGGTTTTTACTCCTACAAAGAGAAAGCCACTGGATATTCCACCCTTCTATGATAATGTCATCAGCCCCAAACAGAGAGCAAAACTTCAGAGAAATTTTGACAGGAGAGAGGCTGAGGCATGGAACAGTAATGCAGGGCATCAGTTCACATATGAGAGGAGAAGCAATAGGAGGAGGGCTCAGTTTGAACCAGAAGTTGAAGAGGACAGTTCTGGGGGTGAAGACAGTAGTAGTGGATCAGAGTTTGTGGACTCCGATAATGAGTTCGATAAAGATGATGACAACCTATATGAGAAGTATGTTGATGCAGATGCAGAGGAGGATGAGCAGAGCAAGGACAAGGACAAGGACAAGGATATTGGAAGCTCAAAGGAAAAGGGAAATGCAAGTAAGGGCAAGAATTTGGTGGAAGAAGAGGAGGAGCTGGACCTCCCAGATTCAGATGAAGAAGGAGGTGAGAACAGTTTGAAGTCAAAAGTTTTAGGCATGAAGACATGAAAAATCCTGTGTTCAAAGTTGGAATGGTCTTTTCATCAATTGTAGAGGTTAGGACAGCTTTGGCAGAGTATGCTGTTAAGAACAGGGTAGCTATAAAGACACCAAAAACGACAAAATTAGAGTGAAAGCTCATTGTGTCCCAGGTTGCCCCTGGGAGTTCTTTGCCTCAAAGGACAGCAGAACAAAGTGCATAATGCTGAAAAAATACATAGATGAGCACACTTGCAGTAGGGAGTGGGAGGTGAAGCAATTCACTGCTAGTTACATAGCAAAGAAGTATGTTAAGAAGGTGAGGACAGATGAATCAATTTCATTGAGAACCCTGGGAAGTAATGTGCAAGAGGATTACAATATGGCAGCCACCAAGAGCAAGCTTGCTAGAGCAAAGAGAGAAGCAATCAGAAAGATTAGAGGAGATGAGCAAAAACAGTACAATATGTTGTGGGATTTTGCAGAAGAGCTGAGAACACAAAATCCTGGTAGCACATTCTATTTGAAACTGAAAAATGGTGTTCTTTTTGACAAATTGTACATGTCTATAGATGCATGTAAGAGGGGTTTTCTGCAAGGATGTAGGCCAGTAATTTGTCTGGATGGTTGCCACCTTAAGACAAAGCATGGAGGAATACTTCTAACAGCCATAGGAGTTGATCCCAATGACTGCATCATTCCAATAGCCATTGCAGTAGTTGAGGTTGAAAACACCATCACCTGGACATGGTTTCTCAAGACCTTGAAAGAGGATCTGTTAATTCAGAACACTAAACCATGGACAATCATGAGTGATAGGCAGAAAGGCTTGATTAATGCTGTGGACGATATGTTCCCTGATTCAGAGCATAGGATTTGTGTACGACACTTATACCAGAACTTCCATGCCAATTGGAAGGGTGAAACATTGAAGAACCAGTTGTGGGCAATAGCAAGAAGCAACAATATGGCTACATGGAAAAAGAACATGGAGGAGATGAAGGAGATGAATCTAGAAGCATGGGCATATTTGGATGGCCTTGCCCCTAACACATGGTGTAGGTCATTTTTCGAAGAATTACCTAAATGTGATCTACTCCTCAACAACAGTTGTGAGGTCTTCAACAAATGGATACTTGATGCAAGGGAGTTACCAATTCTAAGCATGTTGAGGAAGATCAAGGCGCAGTTGATGACACGATGGTATACAAATAGAAAGCAATGTGAGGATGACTGGTCTCAACGACCATTATGCCCAAAGATCAAGAAAAAACTTGACAAAAACATTGAATGGGCAAAAAGTTGCCATGAACGTCCTACTGGCAAAGGCGTATTCAAGGTAATGAGCCGTGAAAATGAATATGTTGTTGATATTCTCAAGAACAAATGTAGTTGCAGAAGGTGGCAGCTGACAGGGATTCCTTGTAGCCATAGTATTGCTTGTTTGAGGTTTGAGAGAATTAAACCAGAGGACAAAGTGGCTGCTTGCTATAGTATTGAGGCATACAGGTTGGCATATGGACATGTCATCATGCCTTGCAGAGATCCAGCTGAGTGGCAGAAAACAAATGGTCCTCCGGTAGAACCTCCAAAGTATGAGAAGAAGGCAGGCAGGAAAAAAAGAAGAGAATAGTTCACCCTTCAGAGAAGGATGAAGGCACTAGGTTTAGCAAGCATGGAGTAATAATGCATTGCAGTGTCTGCAACTCCACAGAACACAATAGAAGAAAATGCACTGTACTACATCCATCTGATAGAGTGCCTGCACTAGAAAAACTACCTGTGAGAAGAAATTTGCTTCAAGCACCTACTGCACAGGACTCCCAATGCACTGAGATGACCATCACACAGGTACTGAACTAACCATGCTTGAATGCCTACTTGTAGTGTATCCAAATGCAATGAAATGACATGGTTTTACATTTGAAATTAGATACCTGGTGAGGATAGTTCACACACATGTTCGGTGCTGTCAACATTATTCCAAGAGGTTAGCATTTGTTCCAAAGAAATGTTGTTTACATATTTATCTGTCCGGAAATACTTGTCGCTCAAACGGATGTATCCGTGGTGTCAATTGTGTAGGTTGAAGCATCTCAAGTAACACCTGATGCACCACCAGGACCACTTCCTGAGTGCTCTTTCGTTGCATCGAGGAGAGATGAGCTGCCAGTGCCTAGGGCTACAACCAGTGCACAATTTCTGAAGAAAAAGCTACAAACTAAGAAGAAAAAGACAACTCCTAAAGCAGCTGTTAGGCAAGCCTTTGTGCCTCCTAGAGCAGCCACTCAAGCCTCCCAAACAGATGCTGCTGTTGGTGTAACTGAAGCAGCAAAACAGGCCAGAAGAACAAAGACAAAGAAAATGCCTAAAGATTAATGCATAGAGAGAAAAGCTCCTTGAGGTGTTGAAGGAAACCTGAGCTCATGCCCATGTCTTGGCTGTAGGTTTTGATCCACACCTTGTAATAGCGTATGGAGTGCATATGTGTCTTTTGTGAACAACCTGTTATGATAGATGCTACTGTCCCTCTCTTTTGGATGCACTCCTCTTTTGTGACAAAACTTGTTATGCATTCAGCTAATCAATGATGACTGATTTCATGCCAATTATGTATGTATTTTGTGAACAACCTGTTATGACAGTGCTTGTTAAAAATGTGATGAAATGCTTGCCAAAATTTGTCATGCTTACACATTCTGGGAATATTGCAAAGCACATTCTGGAAATATTTCATCATGTCATCGCTACATGCACCATACATTGTTCACTGACAATGTTTCTTGCACATTTGGCAACTAAAAACACATTTCAACTCCTACTTCATTACAACAACATACAAGTTCACGGCGAGAATCATGGTACAAACAAGCAGAATTTTCCAACCTATGCCTACAACAAGATCCAACTGAAGCTTGATATCTTCAGCAATCTGGCTCATCTGATTTCCAGGAATGTTGCTAATCTTCTTGACCACACTTTCTGCCCTGCTATCTTTCTCTATGAAACTAGCACGAATGTTTGGCTTCGTTCCTTTGGTTGTCATCTCCCTGTCCAGATAGGGCTTGGAAATCATTGCAATGTACTCCACCTCCTCTTCTGGAATATTATAACCATGGCACAAAACAAGATCCAAATATTCATCTATCCAGTGATAGCAGTCACAAGATCCATGTGACCCTCTCTGCCAAAACAAAAAAATCAAGCAAACAAAGAGCAGAAAATTTGAGAAATCTTATTGATTTGAAAGTGAATACTAACCCAAACAACGAAAGTGACCTTGTGATTAGGGCATTTGAAGAAAACCCGTCCTGGATTCCTCTCAGATTTGGAAACCAGACGAATCACTTGCCTCCAGCCACACGTGCAGCACTTAAGTAGAGGGAGAGATGCACCAGCCTCAGGGTCAGAGGAAGGCGGCCAGGAAGAGCTCGCAGACGCGCTCCAGCTCCGGACCATGGCACCGCCGCCCCCAAATCGCCGTGAAAGAGATCGGGAGAGAAGGAGAAGAAGAGGCAAGGACTGGGGAATGGAGATCTGAAACGATTCGAGGTGTTTTTGTAAATATCCATCCACCTCCGTTACCCCTGTCCGACGTGGCAACAGTCAACGGCAGGTCAGACTGGGTCGGGCAGGTTTTGGACGTGACTGAGACACTTACAATAGTTCGAGGACCCACATGTCGATTTTCATAGTTCGAGGACCTGGTTGACACCCCTCGAATAGTTTAGGGACCTACAGTGCACTTCACTCCAATTTTTACAATGGACCAATAGAATTTTACATAATATATGGCGGCATAAAAATTTAACATTTAGTGCTCTAGATGACGCGTTCATATAAATCACAATAATTATGTACTCTTACCAAATGTATCTGATTTGTATAACAGGTTTAAAGAAGGCTTTGTATAGGGAAAAATTAGGGAAGGCAACGTAAACTTTGGGGGGATGATAGTAAAGACTTAACAAAATATTCCTATTAGTCGAAGTTTTGAGTGTATGATGTTTCTGTCAACATATCCTAACTACATCATGATGAATTAACAGTAACCAGTTCAACAATTCAGATGTACCAGTGTTTAAGATGCATCATGATGAATTAACAGTAACCAGTTCAGCAATTTAGATGTAATCAGTTCAGCTCTTTTCACTAAGCTAGAGTGGGTTTGTGATATATTTTTTGAGTGGATGTCTTAAATTTAAACCGGCTTAATGTGGGAAAGAGGCAACTCGAGACAATAAATCAAAGGTAGTGGTACAACCAAACAGATATGTAAACCATTTGGATCCATTGCTCAAGGAAAGATCATTTTTCTAGAATACGACATTATCTTGTGATGAAGAACAAAATTTCCAAACATAAATATGGCAGGAAATCTAAGAGAAATATTCACACAATTAGTGAAAAGAATAAGTATGTTAAGAGCGCGTTGAATTAAAATAACCTCAATGATCTTTGGGACTAAGTTTGTGGGAATAAACCAGCTTTATCTGCAATTATGTTCAATCGAACGGGTTCACGGTTTGCCTAATTCTCAAGAAATATTTATGTTTACAACAACATACATGTTACGTGAACAAAACTCTTCTAAATACCACTTGTACAAATAAATAAATTGAGGGATTCAATAAAATACGGAATAAGAAAACAACATCTAGTAAATATAAATGTTTTGCCAAGAAGAACAGGATCAGGGAACAGTAAAAGCCTAGTTTTACCCTGTGATGTTGTCCTAAGCACGGATGATCTGCTCACCTGAAAGAGCACAATGATTATCTTGTCCATGGAGCACACACTACGTGTTTTCAGCTAGCCAAAACAATGCTGCCATTTGGGCACATCCACTCTGGACCAAAGTTAAGGTGCACGGCATAGAAAACAACAAGTGGATATAGCAGGAACAGAAGCATACAACTTTAATGGTATTAAAGAAAACAATATTGATCAACTCTTGTAGGTCTATCCATCCATGTAGTATTTATCTGATGCATCCAACATTTACAGTGCGAGGCATGCTAGTCAAAGACTTTGTGCCTAGGAGAACCAAAATGTGAAACTATGACCAATCAACAAAGGTATGCATGGCATGACGGTATAAAGCTGCAGGCGAGAAGATGCAAATTTATAATCTCCAGAAGGATTAAAAATGACTTCATCATTAATTAAATGTCAGCATGTGCACCGGATTAAACATAAGCATTACCAAATTGTTAAGGACAATTATATATAAAATTTAAAAATTTCACGCCCTATACCACAGGCCCGAGTTCCATGAATAAATTTGCTATATCACCATTTTATAATACATGAAACTGTATCTATGACACTGCATATGTATCAATTAGCAAACAATCCATGAGAGCCAACCTTCACTAACATGTGTGCTTCAGAAGTGTTTTCATCTACCTTTGAATTCCAGGAGGTACCTATGGATTCACAATTAGAGAGTAAACCTGAAGATCACAAATCCAATAACTTTCTGATTGGACCCATCCCTATACTTGGTTGTCAAATATTCAGCAGTGCAAGCGCCAAAAGCAATTAATTGGCACCCGCACACTGACCTGTCCAGGAGCCATGGATAGACCTCGATCAGGCATGCCGCAACCAGGCGAATGATCAACTCCACAATTCCTACATGAAAAATGAGAGAGCTCGTCAACAAACAGAGTAGAACCAAACCCATATCATAAAGCATCGAAACTGATAAACCAACAAACAAAGAGATGAAAGTAGAACTTGAACGAGCCGGCAACAGTGAATGCGCTATTTATACCCTGGACTAAGAAGGGATCTGGGAAGCCCGAACGATTTTTCTGAACTCCCAGGCATTGTGGTAACGCCTCCTCCACCCACCGTGGTAACTGAAATCAAGATGTTGGTGACCATGATGATGAAACCGAACGGACGAAGGGAAGCTAGAGAGGAGCAGCGCCATAATTACATGGGGGCAGAAAATCAAAGGGTGTTTGTTTCTAGAGATTTATTGGTTTAGGGACTTAAATAAGTCCTTATAAGTCTCATCTAAACCAAACAGGAGGAACTTATAGGGACTTAAAGTAGGCATTTGAGACTTATGAAATAAGACTCTCAAGGAGGGACTTATAGGGACTTATAGTTGTAATATGGTCTTATAGAGACTTATAAGTCCCAGGAACCAAACAGGTAGGGACTTTTTAGGGACTTGAGACTTATAAGTTGGGACTAAAAAAAGTCCTAAAACCAAAGTTTGAGAAAGCGCTAGGCGTTAATTATGCGTTTGGCCACCTACTTGCGCTTTTCTAGCTTAGGCGTGATTAGGCGCAATTAGGCGCAATTATGCGTTTTCTATATAATTGTACGGATATGGGCAAAAAAGAGCAGTTTGACATAAAAAAAGTGCTAGAATGTAAACTGGAGGTACAATTATAAGTTTATAACCTTGTTCTCTCTCCAATATATTGCCCCTGCCTCTTTGTATGTTGTCCTCTGATCGTCTCCCTCCAATGCATTGTGCAACAGCTAAATACATCATAGAGACGATGACAAGATGTTAGCAGCAGCAACCAACAAGCAAGGAGCAAGCAAAGCATTATATATGAGATTCATCATTCATATATGTAAAGATGTTAGCAGCAGCAACCAACAAGCAAGGAGCAAGCAAAGCATTATATATCAGATTCATCATTCATATATGTAAAATGTAATGTAATAGGCAGAACATATCACAAGTTCACAACTTGAATGAGCAATCAAAGCAAACTAGCAAAGTAGCAAACAAGCAATGTAATAGGTAGAACATATCACAAGTTCACAACTTCACAAGCAAGCATATTACATAACAAATAAAAGTCTTAAACTTGCTTAGTGCTACCAAACCAAAGTACCACGGCCACGATCCACAATAGTCTCACCCGTGACCACTCCATCATAGTCTCTTACATAACAAATAACAAACAAAAGACAAATGCATGAATGCAAATGCATGATAACTTGATCACTTAATGGCATGATGCTGCCAACCATCATGCAATGAGCCAATGATCACTAGCTCAAATGCTCAATGCCTCTCAATCATCCTCATAGTCAATCTCATCTTCATCCACTATCTCCTCATCATCATGATCGGATTCAAACTCCTCCTCCTCAAGGTCTCTCACTCTTGCACTCCTCCGAAGTTGGAGTTGCTCTTGTGCTCCCATTGCTTCACCAAGTAGATCCCATGATATCCCCGTACCCGGATGAACATCTCCATCCTCCTCATCAAGATAAACAACGCTTGCATAATCATCCCCTCCTTCAAGTAGAAATCCTTGAGCTTCGGTAGCATCGGTGCTAATGAGCACATCCCATTTCTTCTTCTCTAGGAGCTTTTGTTTCCTAGACAACATCCTATTGTTGAACCTTATGAAGACCAAATTGTTGCATCGCTCCGTTGTGAGCCTATTTCTTCTCTTGGTATGTATCTACATATTAAACATCATTTTGCATGAGCATATTTAAAAACAAAAACGAGAGACAAATGAGGAGACAAAATTGAGAGAAGAGATAATACAGATTCAAATGCACTCCAGTTTCTTTCACAACCAGAAGAGCTAGAGGTCAGAGAGAGGATTCTCATAGCCATTTCTTTCAAATTTGGTGTTTCTCCTCCATAAAGCTTCCACCAACCAACTAGAAATCGGAGAACATATAGCAGTAGCAAGTTAGTAGTAGCAGCAGCAAAAAGCAGCAGTAGCATGGTAGCAGGCTAGCAGCAGCATCAAGGTAGCAGCAGCAGTAGCATGGTAGCAGCAGCAGCAGGAAGCAAGCATCAATAGCAGCAGCAACAGCAAGAAACAAGCATCAATAGTAGCAGCAGCAGCAAGAAACAAGCATCAATACTTCAATAGCAGCAGCAAGAAAAGAGTAGCAACTAGTGGGCAGGAGCAAGCAAGTATACCGGGGCTGTAGCTTTTATTTTCACATGCTTTTGCAAGCTTCTTTCCAAAAGTTCCTTCTTTGTTTTCATATTTCAGAAACTCATCATTGACAACCAGCATGCAAGTATCATGATCATTTGCATAGTATTGTTCAGCACACTCCTGAAATCCTTCATTTGCAGTGGTAAAGACGGAGCTATCTGCATAACTATAGTGTGGGTTCAACACATATGTGGCCATGTGCAGTGGAGAATCTAGCCTTCCATTCATCTTCTTTTCAACAATGCCCATAGTATCTTTGTAGTTCCTCTCCAAGTTGTTAAATGCCTCCTTCATCTCCCTCTTTGCATTCACCAACTCTCCATACAACCAAGCCATCGATGGCTTAATATCCCCATCAACCAAACGAAGTACTCTCACCAATGGCTCAAACACCTTTATGCATAGGAGCACACCTTTCCAAAAGTTTGCATCCATCACCGTTGCCGTTGCATCCTTGCCTTTCTTTGTTTTCACATTTTTCATATCTTCCCAAGCTCTTTCAACCACCATATACCTTAAAGCATCTTTCTTCTCCAACAAACTTTGCAATGTGAGAAAAGCGGAAGCAAATCTAGTCACCCCCGGCCTTATGATATCTCTCCTTTTTGTAGCAACCCTCATCAATGCCAAAGTCTTGTGATGCGCATAGATGAAGATGGTGAGGTTCTTTGCTTGATCAATTATTGTTTTGAATCTCTTGAGGCTGCCAATTCCTTGGAGCATTAAGTTGATAGTGTGAGTTGCACAAGAGCTCCAAAAGATCTTCGGCCTCTTCTCAAGCAACATTTTCTTGGCTCCCATGTTATTGGAAGCATTGTCCGTCACCACTTGCATCACATGCTCCGCCCCTACCTCCTCAATTGCGCTGTCCACTAGCTGAAATATGACTTCACTTGTATGTGACACATCAGATGTTTCCTTTGATTTGAGAAAACTTGTCCCCCCACTGCAATGCATGCACAAATTCATTATGCTCCTCCTCTTCATGTTTGTCCATGCATCTGTCATGATGGTGCACCCAAGCTTTATCTTCTCCTTCTCACGTTCATCTAACAAACTCTTGGTCCTTGCATATTCATCACTCAACAACTTCTCCCTAAGCTCATATTGAGTAGGAGGCTCATATCCAGGACCAAATTTGCCTATGGCCTCACACATTTGACAAAACTCATCATTGTCAAGAGCATTAAATGGTATGCCTACAAGCAAAGGAACAAAACCATGCAATCAAGCAATCATTTCAAGCACAAGCAAGCAAAGAAATGAAGGACTCCAGAATTACCATGTGAATACACCCATCTAGCAACATATGGTGAACATTGACCTCTTCTCTCCTTGAATAGTGCTTCATTCATACTTAGCTGCTTCAAGGCTTCCTATTTGCTTGATTTACCATCAATAGGACGCACAAACTTGTCCATTGGTCCTAATTTGTTGGGCTCCGATGATGTGCTTCCAACACAAACAGATTCCCTACCATCCCTTGCTTCATTTAGGGCTGTAACATGCACATCAGCCCTCACTTCTGCCGTATGTTTTTTCTTCGCCACCTTCTTTGCCTCATATGCATCAAGAGCTCTCTGGCATATTGCTTTAGCCTCCGGAGTTGATCTTAAACATGAAAGAACGCTTGAGGTGGTGCCTGTGATGTGTAGCTTGAAACGGTTAATTCCTCCGGTGCTAATATGGCCACAAAAGTCACACTTCACCCTCTCCTTGTTTGTGACATCACATAGTTTCCCATAGTTCCATCCAACATCATTGGATTTCCTCTTCAGAGCTATCGGCCTTTCGGACTCTGTTTGGGCGGTGGTGTTCTCTGATGTTGACATCCTATAACAACAAGTCAACAACACAAATTAGCAGCTAGTAGCCACAGACAGCAGCAGCAGCTAGCATTAGCAACAAACAAGTAGCAGCAGCAGCCAGCATCAGCATCAGCTAGCATCAGCAGCAAACAAGTAGTAGCAGCATCAAACAGCAGTAGCAGCTAGCAGCAGCAAATTAACAGCAACATGCAACAGCACCAAGTACTTCTACTTTTACTCTACTAGTAAACAGCACCACTAACTACCACCAGCAGCAGCTAACATCACTTCAGCGGCAACTAGTAGCACCAGCAAAGCAGCAACAGGCAGAAGCTAGCAGGAGAAGGTAGGATCGATGGGGATCTGGGGGCTCACCTGCCTGAAGAGAAGAAGACCAGGCCGCGAGATCCACGGCGGGATGAGGTCGAAGGCCAGCAACCGGAGGTGTGGGGGAGGGCCCGAGCAGGAGAGGCGCGAGGAGAAGCTTCAGATCCAGGGCGGAGGGCGTGCTGCTGCCGGCGGCGCGAGGAGAGTCTCGCGGCCCCAAGGAGAGTCCGGCGGCGCGAGGAATGGAGGAGAGGAGACCCTAACCCTAACACGGGCTCGATTTTGACCCTCTGCCTTTCATCCCGTGGCTCCCTGCCTCTTTATCCCGATTCCCCGATGGATCCCCTCTCATCGTTCTGCGCCATTAAGCGCCCGTTCCGCGCTGTTCCGCGCGCTTAAGCTCGCCTCAGCGAGAAAAGCGCTCCGCCTAGGCGTGCGTCGCGCCTTTACGAGCGCACATGGCCTATGCGAGGCGGTAGGCCAGCGCCTTGCGCGTAGGCGCGCATAAGCGCTCGATTAAGCGCGCTTTCCCGAACTTTGCCTAAAACTTATGAACCAAACAGGGCCATCGTTGGATCGGCGATAGGACTTCAACGCACGGCTGCCGCGACACACCTTCCCGTCGCGCCGTGCAACCGGATGGACCATGGGAATCGAGCCGACCCCGTCCCGTCGTGGTGCTGCCCGAACCCAGCGCGGTCGCCATCGACCCGTCGCTCCGGCATCGGGCGTGGCCTTAGAGCATCTCCAGCAGCCGCGCCAAACAAGCGCCGCATCGCAAATTTGGCCATTTTAGCGCGCGCGCAACTCGACGGGTTGCTCCAGCGGGCGCGCAATAACCGCGCACAGTATAAGGAGTTGGGCGCGCGGTCGGATTCACTATCTCGCGCGGTGTATTTGGGGCGCCCGCTTCCGCGCACGGCACACTCGAGCGCTCGCGCCGCACTCTTTCCTCTCCGCCTCCTACGCCCCGCGCGCGCCGGCGCCGGCGAACTGCACCCATGAACGCACGCGCCGGCCCCCCGCTCACCCCATGAGACGCAAAAGGAGTATGTCAATCTTGCCTGTGAAGAAGTCTTGATCCAAAAAAGAGCCATGGTTCGTGCAATGGGTGGCAGTGGCCTCGGTGCCATGGGTGGCCGTGGCCTTAGCGCCATGGGTGGCATGGGTGGCTTCGAAGGTACCGTGGGCGGTTTAGGTGCCATGGGAGGCATGGGTGGCTTTGGAGCACCCCTCGACGCTATGGCCGTCATGGGAGGCATGAGTTTTGCTTCTCTCATGGAAGGCATGGGTGCACCTCCGGCCGCCATGGGTAGAATGTCTTTCGATGTGCCTCCTCACACAAATTCCCATGAAGATGCCGTTGAAGATCTTGCCAACACCGTCGGAGCTTTACGTGATGCGGTGCGCGATAAGGAGAGGAAGGAAGATTCATCTTCAGAGACGGAAGAATCGTCTTCCGAAGATGAGGACGAAGACGAGGACGAGGATTGATGTGTCTTTCATTTGTGTCTTGAACTTGGTTTGCATTTTGAACTTGGTTGTATGAACTTGTGGGCATGAACTTTTATTCATCAACTTGTTTGTGTGAAATTTTATATGTCATGTTTATTGCATTTTGAATATTTCAAATTCATTTTGTGTTCAAAATTCCATATATGCAATGCTCCGTCGATTCACGGCGCGCGCTGCATTTTAGCGCGGCTTTTGGAACCAGCACTGACGGCCGCATAAAATTAGACGAACGACACGCGACAAGTTTTTAGCATGCGGTGCAAAGCGCAGCTGTTAGAGATGCTCTTACCCATGTTACCCATGGGAAGAGCCGCCACGCGAAGGGGTCAGAGGCGTGCAAATTTGCCGAACGAAACGACATTTTTTTAGGGTCACGAAACAATAGCTTGAGCAACGTAGCAAGGGGTCTGCTACTGGCCCATAAGGGAGGGACTAAAGGCCCATTAGGCTGAATTTTACCAGAGGCGCAGAAAAATGCGACCAGAGTAGCGGCCCATGACGGCTCGCGCTCGTTAACAACGAACAGAGCCTGATTAGATACGATTCACAACAAATCTGATGGCCAGAAATGCCCCAAACTGATGATCCGATGGCTGAAAATGCTAATGGCATGAGAAGATAGGAAAATTACTCAGTTATAATATATCTAAACTATTTACCACTTCTCATTAACTATTTGCCACATAAGCTAAATTTTTTTTGGAGTGCGCTAGGTTGCTAGCTAAGTTACTCTCACTACAACTAGCCTTAGAGCATGTTCGGAGTCCCTCCCGTTCTGTGACTCCGCTCCCGGAGTAGCCGAAGCCGCAGTTCAAAATCATGGAGCGGGAAACAGGTACTCCGCGGATCCTTGGATTTGGCGAAGCTGGTGGTTTCCCGAACAGCTTCTTAACCTTCCAAAGTAATTATCTCTCCTTCTGAATTTAAGTGGTGGTGGACCCCATCATCCCTTATTACCAATCACAATCCTCCATATCGGTTTGTACATAAAATATTTATAAGTAAACCTTTGTAGATGTAGGGGCTGTTTAGTTCTGAGCCAAAGTCACCGAGCCAAAATATTGGCGTTGACCACGACCACCACGTTTGTTTGGATGACAGCCAATTATTTGGCTAGCCAATGCGCCACGCCCTCTTCCCGTTCATTTCTACGCCAATCGCTGGCAAAGTCACGGGCGCCCAAAAGGCTCGCCAATTTTTTGCCTTGCCCACGAGTTGGCGGGGCTATCCTGGGAAAGATCCAAATAGCCCCATAGCATTACTCATATCTGATGAGACTATTTATACCACTTCGATGATAATGATGATGATGAGACATTTCTTTTTCTTATCGTTTCAATGTATGTATATGTTGTAATTGTATAAAACCTGTAAAAATACAAATATAGCAGAAAAAAAGAAAATCTTGGCAGCAATGCTGCCTATCAGTAGTGTGGGTCCTAGAGCCGCGCTATAGAATAATATTCTACAGAATAATATTAGCAGTAGCGATGGCTAGAAGTGCGCTACCGCTAGGTATAGGTGGCAGTAGCGCTGGGTAAGAAACGCGCTACTGCTAAAAGTTAGTTGTAGTCAATAAACCCGCGTCACTACTAGGGTTTTCCCCAGTGGTGCATGCTCGTCACCAAGTGTTGGCTCCTCCACGCTGCCATAACGGTCTTCCTCCACCGCTTCCGCGACCTCCACCCGCCCAGCTGATGTCTACTACATAACATTCTTCTTGTAGACGTTGTTGGACCTCCAAGTGCAGAGATTTGTAGGACATTAGCAAATTTTCCTCAAGTGGATGACCTAAGGTTTATCAATCCGTGGGAGGCATAGGATGAAGATGGTCTTTCTCAAACAACCCTGCAACCAAATAACAGAGAGTCTCTTGTGTCCCCAAGACACCCAATACAATGGTAAATTTTATAGGTGCACTAGTTCGGCGAAGAGATAGTGATATAAGTGCAATATGGATGGTAGATATAGGTTTTTATAATCTGAAAATATAAAAACAGTAAGGTAACTAATGATAAAAGTGAGCGAAAATGGTATTGCAATGCGTTGAAACAAAGCCTAGGGTTCATACTTTCATTAATGCAAGTTCTCTCAACAATAATAACATAATTGGATCATATAACTATCCCTCAACATGCAACAAAGAGTCACTCCAAAGTCACTAATAGCGGAGAACAAACAAAGAGATTATTGTAGGGTACGAAACCACCTCAAAGTTATCCTTTCTGATCGATCTATTCAAGAGTCCATAGTAAAATAACACGAAGCTATTCTTTCCATTCAATCTATCCTAGAGTTCGTACTAGAATAACACCTTAAGATAAAAATCAACCAAAACCCTGATGTCACCTAGATACTCCAATGTCATCTCAAGTATCCGTGAGTATGATTATACGATATGCATTACACAATCTCAGATTCATCTATTCAACCAACACAAAGAACTTCAAAGAGTGCCCCAAAGTTTCTACCGGAGAGTCAAGACGAAAACATGTGCCAACCCCTATGCATAAGTTCATGAGCTCACGAAACTCGCAAGTTGATCACCAAAACATACATCAAGTGGATCACGTGAATATCCCATTGTCACCACAGTTAAGCACATGCAACACATACATCAAGTGTTCTCAAATCCTCAAAGACTCAATCCGATAAGATAACTTCAAAGAGAAAACTCAATCCATTATAAGAGAGTAGAGGGGGAGAAACATCATAATATCCAACTATAATAGCAAAGCTTGCGATACATCAAGATCGTGCGAATCAAGAACACGAGAGAGAGGGAAAGAGAGAGATCAAAACACATAGCTACTGGTACATACCCTCAGCCCCGAGCCCCCGAGGGTGAACTACTCCATCCTTGTCATGGAGAGCGCCGTGATGATGAAGATGGTCACCGGAGAGGGATTCCCCCTCCCTCCGGCAGGGTGCCGGAACGGGTCTAGATTGGTTTTTGGTGGCTACAGAGGCTTGCGGCAGCGGAACTCCCGATCTAGGTTATGTTCTGGAAGTTTGGGTATATATAAGAGGTTTTGGCGTTGGGAACAAGTCAGGGGGTCTCCGAGGCGGTCACGAGGTAGGGGGCGCGCCCAGGGGGTAGGGCGAGCCCCCACCCTCGTGGGTGCCTCGGACTCTTCTGGCCCATCTCCGATACTTCGTGGGCTTCTTCTGGTCCAAAAATAATCTCCATGAAGTTTCAGGTCAATTGGACTCCGTTTGGTTTTTCCTTTTCTACGATACTCAAAAAACAAGGAAAAAACAGAAACTGGCACTGGGCTCTAGGTTAATAGGTTAGTCCCAAAAATCATATAAAATACCAATGCATATAAAACATCCTAGATGGATAATATAATAGCATGAAACAATCAAAAAATTTAGATACGTTGGAGACGTATCAAGCATCCCCAAGCTTAATTCCTGCTCGTTGTCGAGTAGGTAAATGATAAAAACAGAATTTTTGATGTGGAATGCTACCTAACATAATTATCAATGCAATTTTCTTTATTGCGGCATGAATATTCAGATCCATAAGATTCAAGACAAAAGTTTAATATTGACATAAAAACAATAATACTTCAAGCATACTAACCAAGCAGTTATGTCTTCTCAAAATAACATGGCCAAAGAAAGCTATCCCTGCAAAATCATATAGTCTGGCTATGCTCTATCTTCATCATACAAAATATTTAAATCATGCACAACCCCGATGACAAGCCAAGCAATTGTTTCATACTTTTGATGTTCTCAAACCTTTTCAATCTTCACGCAATACATGAGCATGAGCCATGGACATAGCACTATAGGTGGAATAGAATGGTGGTTGTGGAGAAGACAAAAAGGAGAAGATAGTCTCACATTAGCTAGGCGTATCAACGGGCTATGGAGATGCCCATCAATAGATATCAATGTGAGTGAGTAGGGATTGCCATGCAACGGATGCACTAGAGCTATAAGTGTATGAAAGCTCAAAAAGAAACTAAGTGGGTGTGCATCCAACTCGCTTGCTCACGAAGACCTAGGGCATTTTGAGAAAGCCCATCATTGGAATATACAAGTCAAGTTCTACAATGAAAGATTTCGATTAGTATATAAAAGTGACAACATAGGAGACTCTCATGAAGATCATGGTGCTACTTTGAAGCACAAGTGTGGTAAAAGGATAGTCGCATTGCCCCTTCTCTTTTTTTTCTCTCATTTTTTATTTTTTTATTTGGGATTTTTCTCTTTTTTATGGCCTCTTTTTTTCTTTTTTCTCTCGTCCGGAGTCTCAACCCGACTTGTGGGGGAATCATAGTCTCCATCATCCTTTCCTCACATGGGACAATGCTCTAATAATGATGGTCATCACACTTTTATTTGCTTACAACTCAAGAATTACAACTCGATACTTAGAACAAAATATGACTCTATGTGAATGCCTCCGGCGGTGTACCGGGATGTGCAATGAATCAAGAATGACATGTATGAAAGAATTATGAATGGTGGCTTTGCCACAAATACGATGTCAACTACATGATCATGCAAAGCAATATGACAATGATGAAGCGTGTCATAATAAACGGAACGGTGGAAAGTTGCATGGCAATATATTTCAGAATGACTATGGAAATGCCATAATAGGTAGGTATGGTGGCTATTTTAAGAAAGGTATATGGTGGGTGTATGATACCGGCGAAAGATGCGCGGTATTAGAGAGGCTAGCAATGGTGGAAGGGCGAGAGTGCGTATAATCCATGGACTCAACATTATTCATAAAGAACTCACATACTTATTGCAAAAATCTATTAGTTATTGAAACAAAGTACTACACGCATGCTCCTAGGGGATATATTGGTAGGAAAAGACCATCGCTCGTCCCCGACCTCCACTCATAAGGAAGACAATCAAAAAATAAATCATGCTCCGACTTCATCGCATAACGGTTCACCATACGTGCATGCTACGAGAATCACAAAGTTTAACACAAGTATTTCTCAAATTCACAACTACTCTACTAGCATGACTCTAATATCACCATATTCATATCTCAAAACAATCATCAAGTATCAAACTTATAGTATTCAATGCACTCTATATGAAAGTTTTTTATTATACCCATCTTGGATGCCTATCATATTAGGACTAATTTCATAACCAAAGCAAACTACCATGATGTTCTAAAGACTCTCAAAATAATATAAGTGAAGCATGAGAGTTCATCTATTTCTTCAAAATAAAACCACCACCGTGCTCTAAAAGGATATAAGTGAAGCACTAGAGCAAATGACAAACTACTCCGAAAGATATAAGTGAAGATCAATGAGTAGTCGAATATTTATGCAACCATGTGAAGACTCTCTAACATTTAAGAATTTCAGATCTTGGTATTTTATTCAAACAGCAAGCAAAACAAAATAAAATGACGCTCCAAGCAAAACACATATCATGTGGTGAATAAAAATATAGCTCCAAGTAAAGTTACCGATGAACGAAGACGAAAAAGGGGATGCCCCAGGCTTTTGGTTGTCCTTGAATATTACCTTGGGGTGCCTTGGGCATCCCCAAGCTGAGGCTCTTGTCCCTTCTTATTCCATAGTCCATCGAATCATTACCCAAAACTTGAAAACTTCACAACACAAAACTTAACAGAAAACTCGTAAGCTCCGTTAGTATAAGAAAATAAATCACCACTTAGGTACTATTGTGAACTCATTCTAAATTCATATTGGTGTAATATCTACTATATTCCAACTTCTCTATGGTTCATACCCTCCAATACTACTCATAGATTCATCAAAATAAGCAAACAACACAATGAAAATAGAATCTGTCAAAAACAGAACAGTCTGTAGCAATCTGTATCATTCGAATACTTCTGTCACTCCAAAAATTCTGAAATAAATTGGTGGACCTGAGGCATTTGTCTATTAATCATCTGCAAAAAGAATCAACCTAAATGCACTCTCCAGTAAAAAAGGCAGCTAATCTCGTGAGCGCAAAAGTTTCTGTTTTTTACAGCAAGATCGCAAAGACTTCACCCAAGTCTTCCCAAAGGTTCTACTTGGCACAAACACTAATTAAAATATAAAGGCACATCTAAACAGAGTCTATATGAATTATTTATTACTAAACAGGAGCAAAAAGCAAATAACAAAAATAAAATTGGGTTGTCTCCCAACAAGCGCTATCGTTTAACGCCCCTAGCTAGGCATGATGATTTCAATGATGCTCGCATAAAAGATAAGAATTGAAACATAACAGAAGTGTCATGAAACATATGAATAACACATTTAAGCCTAACCCACTTCCTATGCCTAGGGATTTTGTGAGCAAACAACTTATGGGAACAATAATCAACTAGCATAGGAAGGCAAAACAAGCATAACTTTAAAACCTTAAGCACATAGAGAGGAAACTTGATATTATTGCAATTCCTACAAGCATATATTCCTCCCTCATAATAATTTTCAGTAGCATCATGAATGAATTCAATAATATAACTATCATGTAAAGCATTTTTTTCATGATTCATAAGCATAGAATTTTTATTACTCTCCACATAAGCAAAATTCTTCTCCTGAATAGTAGTGGGAGCAAACTGAACAAAATAACTATCATGTGAAGCATAATCCAATTAAAAATTAAAATCATGATGACAAGTTTCATGGTTATTTTTATTCTTTATAGCATATGTGTCATCACAATAATCATCATAAATAGGAGGCATGCTTTCATCATAATAAATTTGCTCATCAAAACTTGGGGAACTAAACATATCATCTTCATCAAACATAGCATCCCCGAGCTTGTGGCTTTGCATATCATTAGCATCATGGGTATTCAAAGAATTCACGCTAACAACATTGCAGTCATGCTCATCATACAAATATTTAGTGCCAAACATTTTAATACATTCTTCTTCTAATACTTTGGCATAGTTATCGAAATCCTTATTTTCACGAAAGACATTAAAAAGATGAAGCATATGCGGTAACCTCAATTCCATTTTTAATTTTCTTTTATAAACTAAACTAGTGATAAAACAAGAAACCAAAAGATTCGATTCAAAGATCTAAAGATATACCTTCAAGCGCTAACCTCCCCGGCAACGGCGCCAGAAAAGAGCTTGATGTCTACTACACAACCTTCTTCTTGTAGACGTTGTTGGACCTCCAAGTGTAGAGGTTTGTAGGACAGTAGCAAATTTCCCTCAAGTGGATGACCTAAAGTTTATCAATCCATGGGAGGCGTAGGATGAAAATGGTCTCTCTCAAACAACCCTGCAACCAAATAACAGAGAGTCTCTTGTGTTCCCAACACACCCAATACAATGGTAAATTGTATAGGTGCACTAGTTCGGCGAAGAGATGGTGATACAAGTGCAATATGGATAGTAGATATAGGTTTTTGTAATCTGAACATATAAAAACAGCAAGGTAACTAATGATAAAAGTGAGTGAAAATGGTATTGCAATGCGTTGAAACAAGGCCTAGGGTTCATACTTTCACTAGTGCAAGTTCTCTCAACAATAATAACATAATTGGATCATATAACTATCCCTCAACATGCAACAAAGAGTCACTCCAAAGTCACTAATAGAGGACAACAAACGAAGAGATTATTGTAGGGTACGATACCACCTCAAAGTTATCCTTTCTGATCGATCTATTCAAGAGTCCGTAGTAAAATAACACGAAGCTATTCTTTCCGTTCAATCTATCATAGAGTTCGTACTAGAATAACACCTTAAGACACAAATCAACCAAAACCCTAATGTCACCTAGATACTCCAATGTCACCTCAAGTATCCGTGGGTATGATTATACGATATGCATCACACAATCTCAGATTCATATATTCAAACCAACACAAAGTACTTCAAAGAGTGCCCCAAAGTTTCTACCAGAGAGTCAAGACGAAAACATGCGCCAACCCCTAAGCATAAGTTCACGAGGTCATGGAACTCGCAAGTTGATCACCAAAACATACATCAAGTGGATCACGTGATATCCCATTGTCACCACAGATAAGCACATGCAAGACATACATCAAGTGTTCTCAAATCCTTAAAGACTCAATCCGATAAGATAACTTCAAAGGGAAAACTCAATTCATCACAAGAGAGTAGAGGGGGAGAAACATCATTAGATCCAACTATAATAGCAAAGCTCGCAATACATCAGGATCGTGCCAACTCAAGAACACGAGAGAGAGAGAGATCAAACACATAGCTACTGGTACATACCCTCAGCCTCGAGGGAGAAATACTCCCTCCTCATCATGGAGAGCACTGGGATGATGAATATGGCCACCGGAGAGGGATCCCCCCCTCCGACAGGGTGCCGAAACGGGTCTAGATTGGTTTTTGGTGGCTACAGAGGCTTGCGATGGCAGAACTCCCGATCTAGGTTATGTTCTAGAAGTTTGGGTATATGATACGTCTCCAACGTATCTATAATTTTTGATTGTTCCATGCTATTATATTATCAACCTTGGATGTTTTATATGCATTTATATGCTATTTTATATGATTTTTGGGACTAACCTATTAACCTAGAGCCCAGTGCCAGTTTTTGTTTTTCCTTGTTTTAGAGTATCGCAGAAAAGGAATATCAAACGGAGTCCAAATGGAATGAAACCTTCGGAAAAGTTATTTTTGGATAGAAAGCAATACAGGAGACTTGGAGTGCACGTCAGGGGATCAACGAGGAAGCCACGAGGCAGGGGGGTGCCCACCTCCCTGGGTGCGCCCTCCACCCTCGTGGCTCCCCTGATGTATTTCTTCCGCCTATATACACTACTAGGGAAAAGGCTAGCAGCAGCGCGGGTTTTAGGCCTATCAGCAGCGCGAGTACCCGCGCTACCAATAAGGCGCTACAGCTAACTCTTAGTAGTAGCGCTGCCTGTACCCGCGCTACCACTATTGACTATAGCAGCAACACTTTTCAGGAACGCGCTGCTATTACTTAGCTGTAGCGATTTCCCGGTCCAGCGCTACTGTTATATCTTTCACCATTTCCCCATTCCGGCTTCGATAAACTGCAATTTCCAGATACTAGGTACTACTAGATATCAATTTCATAAAGCATTATAGGTACTAGGTAGTACTCCCTCGGTTCGAAATTACTCGTCGTGGTTTTAGTTCAAATTTGAACTCAAACCACGACGAGTAATTTGGAACCGAGGGAGTACTAGATAACAATTTCATATATACTCAACATGCATCCTCAAGCAGTACAAGGTGACATCGACGACAATCATCATATTTAGTTCTAGATGATATCGATGACGATCATCATATGTAGTTCTACATGATATCGACGACGATCATCATATGTAGTTCTAGATGATATAGCCACATACACATATGTAGTTCTAGATGATATCGACGACGATCATCATCCTCAAGCCTGGGCGGTGGGTGTTCCTGATAGTAATTAGGATGGCCTGTCCAGCACGAAGATTCTTTCCAACGAGGAATCTCTTCCACCCAACCGAGTTCAAGTGTGTGCGGCCATCTGCGCCCATGCGGTAAGTACATGTGGTGACGGAGCCCCTTGCGGTAAGGCGTAGTCCAACTGAGCCTTCTTCATCAGGCTCGATACCACAACTCACAGATAGGTTCTTTGGCAATCTCTGAATAAGAAAAACATATCAATTAATAAATAGCCTAAGCATGTGATCAGACTCTATGCTAAAGTATATCATCGACTAGATTTGTAAGTATAACAATACAACATGTATATATCATCAAATTACTACATGCAATACGTATAACATACCATTTCATGCCGATCGACCATGGTACTTGTCAGGCGGGTCATGAATGGCACCCCGACAAAGTCATCACGTGGTGGAATTATGTCCCATAGGTTGCACACCTCCTCCTCGCTCAGCCTCATTCTTTGAGCTATGATGGCTTCATGAAGTGGGTTCTCATCATCTTCATTGAGTGGGTCCTCATTATCTTCATCATCTTCGTCATCTTCATCATCTTCCACCAGGTTGATATAAATGACAACCAGCTTGGGTCTTTCTGCTCTTAAGGAGAATCTGATCAACTCACCACCAGTAAGACGCATGCGAGCAAGGAAACGGGCCCATCCATCTCCTCCAATCTGCGACATATTGCGTCCTTTCTCGACCTCCATAGTGTACGGCCCCCCAGGAGCCTCAAATGTCACAGTGTCTCCTGTCAGCTTGTTGAATTTCGACCTCACATTGCATGGGACGATCTGTGTAAGAAAAGCAAAATGACACAATGCAGTAATGCCAACACTAAAAATAAAATAGTTGTTACATTTCATCTAATTTCTTACCGCCGCATGACGAAAACTCGGATGGAAGTAGATGCCGAACAGCTTGCCAATTGCGAGGCTACTGGTGCACCTTGACTTGCACAGTCGACATAGTGGTGCTGGTGGTGGCGCCATTTTACTAAATCAACTAAATCCAAATGTTCTAAATCAACTAGCCTACTAAATAAACTAAATCAACTAGCCTACTAAATAAACTAAATCAAAATGTTCTAAATCAACTAAATCAACTAGCCTACTAAATCAACTGAATCATATCAACTAAATTGACTAAATCAACTAGCATACTAAATCAACTAGCATACTAAATCCACTAGCATACTAAATCAACTAAATCAAAATGTTACATATGAAAGCCTACTAAATCAAAATGTATCAGGGAGGAGGGACAAGGAGGGGCGACTCGAGGAGGGAGAAGATAGTAGGACGGAGGAGGAAGGCGGAGCGAGGAGGGGCCGGTCGGCGGCGAGTGGAGGGAGGACGGATCGAGGAGGAAGGCGGAGCGAGGAGGGGGCGGCCAGCGGCGAGTGGAGGGAGGACGGAGGAGGAGGCCGGTACCGAGTCCAGCGAGGAGGATGAGGCGACAGCGGCGCAGATCGGGGGAGGGGCGACGAGGGAGGGGAGACGGGGCGGGGGGTGAGGAGGAGACCGTGAGTGTGTGTGAGTGTGATCTGTGGATGAGGCTAGTGAGATCTGTAGTTAATTTAGCAGTAGCGATTATTGCCTGGATGCGCTGCTGCTATGTTACGTAGCAGTAGCGCTGTCTATTTTAATGCACTGCTGCTATAACTGGCCTCGCGGCGGCGTCGTGGGAATTTTAGCAGTAGCGCCGCTTGAAGTGTGCGCGCTACTGATAAATTTGTTTCAGCAGCGAGTTTCCACAGCCCACGCTACTGCTACTTAGCAGTAGCGCCTGATTTTATAGCGCGCTGCTAGTAAGATTCTGTGTATAGGCTTTTCCCTAGTAGTGATATATCCATATACCCTAAAACTATCACGGAGCATAATAGATTGGGAGTTCCGCCGCCAGAAGCCTCCGTAGCCACCAAAAACCAATCTAGACCCGTTCCGGCACCCTGCCGGAGGGGGAATCCCTCTCCGGTGGCCATCTTCATCATCCCGGCGCTCTCCATGACGAGGAGGGAGTAGTTCTCCCTCGGGGCTGAGGGTATGTACCAGTAGCTATGTGTTTGATCTCTCTCTCTCTCGTGTTCTTGAGGTGGTACGATCTTGATGTATCGCAAGCTTTGCTATTATAGTTGGATCTTATGATGTTTCTCCCCCTCTACTCTCTTATAATGAATTGAGTTTTCCCTTTGAAGTTATCTTATCGGATTGAGTCTTTAAGGATTTGAGAACACTTGATGTATGTCTTGCGTGGGATAACCATGGTGACAATGGGTTATTCTATTGATTCACTTGATGTATGTTTTGGTGATCAAGTTGCGGGTTCCGCCCATGAACCTATGCATAGGGGTTGGCACACGTTTTCGTCTTGACTCTCCGGTAGAAACTTTGGGGCACTCTTTGAAGTACTTTGTGTTGGTTTGAATAGATGAATCTGATATTGTGTGATGCATATCATATAATCATACCCACGGATACTTGAGGTGACATTGGAGTATCTAGGTGACATTAGGGTTTTGGTTGATTTGTATCTTAAGGTGTTATTCTAGTACAAACTCTAAGGCTGTTTGTGACACTTATAGGAATAGCCCAATGGATTGATTGGAAAGAATAACTTTGAGGTGGTTTCGTACCCTACCATAATCTCTTCTTTTGTTCTCCACTATTAGTGACTTTGGAGTGACTCTTTGTTGCATGTTGAGGGATAGTTATGTGATCCAATTATGTTATTATTGTTGAGAGAACTTGCACTAGTGAAATTCTGAACCCTAGGCCTTATTTCAACGCATTGCAATACCGTTTGTGCTCACTTTTATCATTAGTTACCTTGCTGTTTTTATAATTTCAGATTACAAAAACCTTTATCTACTATCCATATTGCACTTGTATCACCATCTCTTCGCCGAACTAGTGCACCTATAGAATCTACCATTGTATTGGGTGTGTTGGGGACACAAGAGACTCTTTGTTATTTGGTTGCAGGGTTGCTTGAGAGAGACCATCTTCATCCTACGCCTCCTACGGATTGATAAACCTTAGGTCATCCACTTGAGGGAAATTTTCTACTGTCCTACAAACCTCTGCACTTGGAGGCCCAACAACGTCTACAAGAAGAAGGTTGTGTAGTAGACATCAAGCTCTTTTCTGGTGCCGTTGCCGGGGAGGTGAGTGCTTGAAGGTATATCTTTAGATCTTGCAATCGAGTCTTTTAGTTTCTTGTTTTACCACTAGTTTAGTTTATAAAATAAAATTACAAAAAAATGGAATTAAGTTTGCCTCATACGCTTCATCTTTTTAATATCTTTCGTGAGTATGATGGAAAGGAAAATTGTGCCAAAGTGTTAGAAGAAGAATGCATTAAAATGTTTGGCACTAAATCTTTGAATGACGAGCATGATTGCAATGTTGTTAGTATGAACTCCTTGAATATCCATAGTACTAATGATGATTGCACTAGTTATGATGAAAATGTCTCCTATAAACATGTTAATTTTTGTGGAGTGCATTGGGTTTGCAAGTTCACACCAAATAGGGAAGATAGATATTGCAAGAGGCATAAGCATTTAGAAACTAAATTGTTGCAAGAAAGGCTAGATGTTTGTGCTGAAAATTAAAATTTTCTTGGCCGTACTTGTGAACTTTGCAATGAACGTGGTCATTTAACCATCCGATGCAAATTGTTTCATGATCTAATCGTTTCAAAAAATTGTGATGACTTGATTTATCTTGCACATCATAATGAACTTAGTTTGCTTATGGGTTATGAAGAAATGAAACGTATAACTAACTATCTTCCAGTATTTACCCATGATAAACTTCTTGGTTTTGATCTAGAGGAAATTTATATGTATTGTGCGGTGAATTGCATTGAAAACTCTTATATTGCCAATTACATAAAGAAAAGAAAACAAATAGAATATGAAGAGAATACTAATGAAAGGGAAGAGACTTCCCAATATCCTCCTATTATTTCTTATGATGAATCAGGTAACGAGGAGGAGCCTTCTATTCAACCAATCTCATTAACAAGGAGCTCCAAAAAGAGGATTGAACCCACACATGATGTGGTGAAGAAGAAGAAAAGAAAAAGGAAGAGAGGTAAAAAGATATCTCTCCCAAATAATGCTGCTCCTATTACTGTTGTGCCTCATGAAAATATAATTGTGGAAGATGATGCACTTGATGATGATCTCGTTATGCCTATTGCTTGTTGTGATGATTATGATTGGGAAGATAATGATACTGTTGGAGATATGCCCTAGAGGCAATAATAAAATGATTATTATATTTCCTTGTTCATGATAATTGTCTATTATTCATGCTAGAATTGTATTATCCGGAAATCGTAATACATGTGTGAATACATAGACCACAATGTGTCCCTAGTGAGCCTCTAGTTGACTAGCTCGTTGATCAACAGATAGTCATGGTTTCCTGGCTATGGACATGGCGATGTCATTGATAACGGGATCACATCATTAGGAGAATGATGTGATGGACAAGACCCAATCCTAAGCTTAGCTCAAAGATCGTGTAGTTCGTTTGCTGTAGCTTTTCTGAATGTCAAGTATCATTTCCTTAGACCATGAGATTGTGCAACTCCCGGATACCGTAGGAGTGCCTTGGGTGTGCCAAACGTCACAACGTAACTGGGTGACTATAAAGGTACATTATAGGTATCTCCGAAAGTGTCTGTTGGGTTGGCACGAATCGAGACTGCGATTTGTCACTCCGTATGACGGAGAGGTATCTCTGGGCCCACTCGGTAATGCATCATCATAATGAGCTCAATGTGACCAAGGGGTTGGTCACGGGATCATGCATTACGGTACGAGTAAAGTGACTTGCCGGTAACGAGATTGAACAAGGTATTGGGATACCGACGATCGAGTCTCGGGCAAGTAACATACCGATTGACAAAGGGAATTGAATACGGGATTGATTAAGTCCTCAACATCGTGGTTCATCCGATCATCGAGGAGCATGTGTGAGCCAACATGGGTATCCAGATCCCGCTGTTGGTTATTGACCGGAGAGGCATCTCGGTCATGTCTACGTGTCTCCCGAACCCGTAGGGTCTACACACTTAAGGTTCTGTGACGCTAGGGTTGTAGAGATATTAGTATGCAGTAACCCGAAAGTTGTTCAGAGTCCCGGATGAGATCTTGGACGTCACAAGGAGTTCCGGAATGGTCCGGAGGTAAGGATTTATATATAGGAAGTCCAGTTTCGGACAGCTGGAAGGTTTCGGGGGTTACCAGTATTGTACCGGGACCACCGGAAGGGTCACGGGGGTCCACCGGATGGGGCCACCTATCCTGGAGGGCCCCATGGGTTGAAGTGGCGTGGGAACCAGCCCCTGATGAGCTGGTGTGCCCCACCCAAGGGCCCAAGGCGCCTAGGGTTGGAAACCCTAGGGGGCCGTTGCCCCCCGAGGGGGTATGCGCCCTCCTGGTTGGAAACCCTAGGGGGCCGTTGCCCTCCGAGGGGGCATGCGCCCTCCTGGTTGGAAACCCTAAGGGGGCTGTTGCCCCTAGGGGCCGCCGCCCCCCTTTTAGATGGGATCTCCAAGGGGGCATGCGCCCCCCTTAGCCCCTATATATAGTGGAAGGGAGGGAGGGAAGCCGCACCTTGCTCTTGGTGCCTCCCTCTCCCTCCGTAACACCTCTCCTCCCCGCTTGTGCTTGGCGAAGCCCTACCGGGATCCTGCTGCATCCACCACCACGCCGTCGTGCTGCTGGATCTTCATCAACCTCTCCTCCCCCCTTGCTGGATCAAGAAGGAGGAGACGTCTTCCCAACCATACGTGTGTTGAACGCGGAGGTGCTGTCCGTTCGGCACTTGGTCATCGGTGATTTGGATCACGGCGAGTACGACTCCATCATCCCTGTTCACTTGAACGCTTCCGCTCGCGATCTACAAGGGTATGTAGATGCACTCCTATTCCCCTCGTTGCTAGAATACTCCATAGATTGATCTTGGTGATGCGTAGAATTTTTTTAATTTCTGCTACTATCCCCAACAGTGGCATCATGAGCTAGGTCTATGCGTAGTTTCTATGCACGAGTAGAACACAAAATAGTTGTGGGCATCGATATTGCCAATTATCTTGCCGTTACTAGTCTTATCATGATTCGGCGGTATTATGGGATGAAGCGGCCCGGATCAACCTTACACGTACGCTTACGTGAGACCGGTTCCACCGACTGACATGCACTAGTTGCATAAGGTGGCTAGCGGGTGTCTGTCTCTCCCACTTTATTCGGATCGGATTCGATGAACAGGGTCCTTATGAAGGGTAAATAGAAATTGGCAATTCACGTTGTGGTTTTGGCGTAGGTAAGAAACGTTCTTGCTAGAAACCTATAGAAGCCACGTAAAAACTTGTAACAACAATTAGAGCATGTCTAATTTGTTTTTGCAGCAAGTGTTTTGTGATGTGATATGGCCAAAGGTTGTGATGAATGATGAATGATATATGTGATGTATGAGATTGATCATGTTCTTGTAATAGGAATCACGACTTGCATGTCGATGAGTATGACAACCGGCAGGAGCCATAGGAGTTGTCTTTATTTATTTATGACCTGCGTGTCAACATAAACGTCATGTAATTACTTTAATTTATTGCTAAAGCGTTAGCCATAGTAGTAGACGTAATAGATGACGAGACAACTTCAAGAAGACACGATGATGGAGATCATGGTGTCATGCCGGTGACAACGATGATCATGGAGCCCCGAAGATGGAGATCAAAGGAGCAAATGATATTGGCCATATCATGTCACTATTTGATTGCATGTGATGTTTATCATGTTTTACATCTTATTTGCTTAGAACGATGGTAGCTTAAATAAGATGATCCCTTGTAATAATTTCAAGAAAGTGTTCCCCCTAACTGTGCACCGTTGCGAAGGTTCGTTGTTTCGAAGCACCACGTGATGATCGGGTGTGATAGATTCTAACGTTCGAATACAACAGGTGTAAGACAGATTTACACACGCAATACACTTAGGTTGACTTGACGAGCCTAGCATGTACAGACATGGCCTCGGAACACAAAAGACTGAAAGGTCGAGCATGAGTCATATAGAAGATACGATCAACATGAAGATGTTCACCGATATTGACTAGTCTGTCTCACGTGATGATCGGACATGGCATAGTTAACTCGGATCATGTTATACTTAGATGACTGGAGGGATGTCTATCTGAGTGGGAGTTCATTTAATAATTTGATTAGATGAACTTAATTATCATGAACTTAGTCTAAAATCTTTACAATATGTCTTGTAGATCAAATGGCCCATGTTGTCCTCAACTTCAACGCGTTCCTAGAGAAAACCAAGCTGAAAGACGATGGCAGCAACTATACGGACTGGGTCCGGAACCTGAGGATCATCCTCATAGCTGCCAAGAAAGATTATGTCCTAGAAGCACCGCTAGGTGACGCACCCGTCCCACAGAACCAAGACGTTATGAACGCTTGGCAGACACGTGCTGATGATTACTCCCTCGTTCAGTGCCGCATGCTTTACAACTTAGAACCGGGGCTCCAAAAGTGTTTTGAGAGACACGGAGCACATGAGATGTTCGAAGAGCTGAAAATGGTTTTTCAAGCTCATGCCCGGGTCGAGAGATATGAAGTCTCCGACAAGTTCTTCAGCTGTAAGATGGAGGAAAATAGTTCTGTCAGTGAGCACATACTCAAAATGTCTGGGTTGCATAACCGCTTGACTCAGCTGGGAGTTAATCTCCCGGATGACGCGATCATTGACATAATCCTTCAGTCACTTCCACCGAGCTACAAGAGCTTTGTGATGAACTTCAATATGCAGGGGATGGAAAAGACCATTCCTGAAGTATTTGCAATGCTGAAATCAGCAGAGGTAGAAGTCAAAAAGGAACATTAAGTGTTGATGGTGAATAAAACCACTAAGTTCAAGAAAGGCAAGGGTAAGAAGAACTTCAAGAAGGACGGCAAGGGAGTTGCCGCGCCCGGTAAGCAAGCTGCCGGGAAGAAGCCAAAGAATGGACCCAAGCCCGAGACTGAGTGTTTTTATTGCAAGGGAAGTGGTCACTGGAAGCGGAACTGCCCCAAATATTTAGCGGACAAGAAGGCCGGCATCACGAAAGGTATATGTGATATACATGTAATTGATGTGTATCTTACCAGTACTCGTAGTAGCTCCTGGGTATTTGATACCGGTGCGGTTGCTCACATTTGTAACTCAAAGCAGGAGCTGCGGAATAAACGGAGACTGGCGAAGGACGAGGTGATGATGCGCGTCGGGAATGGTTCCAAGGTCGATGTGATCGCCGTCGGCACGCTACCTCTACATTTACCTACGGGATTAGTTTTAAACCTCAATAATTGTTATTTAGTGCCAGCTTTGAGCATGAACATTGTATCAGGATCTCGTTTAATACGAGATGGCTACTCATTTAAATCCGAGAATAATGGTTGTTCTATTTATATGAGAGATATGTTTTATGGTCATGCTCCGATGGTAAATGGTTTATTCTTAATGAATCTCGAGCGTAATACTACACATATTCATAGTGTGAGTACCAAAAGATGTAAGGTTGATAATGATAGTCCCACATACTTGTGGCACTACCGCCTTGGTCACATAGGTGTCAAACGCATGAAGAAGCTCCATGCTGATGGACTTTTAGAGTCTCTTGATTACGAATCATTTGACACGTGCGAACCATGCCTCATGGGTAAAATGACCAAGACTCCGTTCTCAGGAACAATGGAGCGAGCAACCAACTTATTGGAAATCATACATACTGATGTGTGCGGTCCAATGAGTGTTGAGGCTCGCGGTGGCTATCGTTATGTTCTCACCCTCACTGATGACTTGAGTAGATATGAGTATGTCTACTTAATGAAACACAAGTCTGAGACCTTTGAAAAGTTCAAGGAATTTCAGAGTGAGGTTGAGAATCAACGTGACAGAAAAATCAAGTTCCTACGATCAGATCGTGGAGGAGAATACTTGACTCACGAGTTTGGCACACACTTAAGAAAATGTGGAATAGTTTCACAGCTCACGCCGCCTGGAACACCTCAGCGTAATGGTGTGTCCGAACGTCGTAATCGCACTCTATTAGATATGGTGCGATCTATGATGTCTCTTGCCGATTTACCGCTATCTTTTTGGGGCTATGCTTTAGAGACTGCCGCATTCACTTTAAATAGGGCTCCGTCGAAATCCGTTGAGACGACACCGTTTGAATTATGGTTTGGGAAGAAACCTAAGCTGTCGTTTCTAAAAGTTTGGGGATGCGATGCTTATGTCAAGAAACTTCAACCTGAAAAGCTCGAACCCAAGTCGGAAAAATGCGTCTTCATAGGATACCCTAAGGAAACCATTGGGTATACCTTCTACCTCAGATCCGAAGGCAAGATCTTCGTTGCCAAGAATGGATCCTTTCTAGAGAAGGAGTTTCTCTCGAAAGAAGTAAGTGAGAGGAAAGTAGAGCTTGATGAAGTACTGCCTCTTGAAGCAGAGAGTAGCACAGCTCAGGAAAATGTTCCTGTGGTGCCTGCACCGATTAGAGAGGAAGTTAATGATGATGATCAAGATACTTCGGATCAAGCTCCTACTGAACTTCGTAGGTCCATAAGGACACGTTCCGCACCAGAGTGGTACGGCAACCCTGTCTTGGAAATCATGTTGTTAGACAACGGTGAACCTTCAAACTATGAAGAAGCGATGGCGGGCCCAGATTCCGACAAATGGCTAGAAGCCATGAAATCCGAGATAGAATCCATGTATGAAAACAAAGTATAGACTTTGACTGACTTGCCCGAAGATCGGCGAGCCATAGAAAGTAAATGGATCTTTAAGAAGAAGACAGACGCGGATGGTAATGTGACCATCTATAAGGCTCGACTTGTCGCTAAGGGTTATCGACAAGTTCAAGGGGTTGACTACGATGAGACTTTCTCACCCGTAGCGAAGCTGAAGTCCGTCCGAATCATGTTAGCAATTGCCGCATTCTATGATTATGAGATATGGCAAATGGACGTCAAAACGGCATTCCTTAACGGCTTTCTTAAGGAAGAATTGTATATGATGCAGCCGGAAGGTTTTGTCGATCCTAAGAATGCTAACAATGTGTGCAAGCTCCAACGCTCAATCTATGGGCTGGTGCAAGCATCTCGGAGTTGGAACATTCGCTTTGATGAGATGATCAAAGCATTTGGGTTTATGCAGACTTATGGAGAAGCCCGCGTTTACAAGAAAGTGAGTGGGAGCTCTGTAGCATTTCTCGTATTATATGTGGATGACATACTGTTGATGGGAAATGATATAGAATTCTTGGAAAGCATAAAGGCCTATTTGAACAAGTGTTTTTCAAAGATGGACCTTGGAGAAGCTGCTTATATATTAGGCATCAAGATCTATAGAGATAGATCGAGACGCCTCATCAGTCTTTCACAAAGTACGTACCTTGACAAGATATTGAAGAAGTTCAGTATGGATCAGTCCAAGAAGGGGTTCTTACCTATATTGCAAGGTGTGCGATTGAGCACGGCTCAATGCCCAACCACGACAGAAGATATAGAAGAGATGAGTGTCATCCCCTATGCCTCAGCCATAGGGTCTATTATGTATGCCATGCTGTGTACCAGACCTGATGTAAACCTTGTCGTAAGTTTGGTAGGTAGGTACCAAAGTAATCCCGACAAGGAACACTGGACAGTGGTCAAAAACATCCTGAAGTACCTGAAAAGGACCAAGGATATGTTTCTCGTTTATGGAGGTGGCGAAGAGCTCGTCGTAAAGGGTTATGTCGACGCTAGCTTCGACACAGATCTGGATGACTCTAAGTCACAAACCGGATATGTGTATATTTTGAATGGTGGGGCAGTAAGCTGGTGCAGTTGCAAGCAAAGCATCATGGCGGGATCTACATGTGAAGCAGAATACATGGCAGCCTCGGAGGCAGCACAAGAAGCAATCTCGGTGAAGGAGTTCATCACCGACCTAGGAGTCATACCCAATGCGTCGGGACCGATGACTCTCTTCTGTGACAACTCTGGAGCTATTGCCCTTGCCAAGGAGCCCAGGTTTCACAGGAAGACCAGACATATCAAGCGTCGCTTCAACTCCATTCGTGGAAGTGTTCAAAATGGAGACATAGAAATTTGTAAAGTACATACGGACCTGAATGTAGCAGATCCGTTGACTAAACCTCTCCCTAGAGCAAAACATGATCAACACCAGAATTCCATGGGTGTTCGATTCATCACAATGTAACTAGATGATTGACTCTAGTGCAAGTGGGAGACTGTTGGAGATATGCCCTAGAGGCAATAATAAAATGATTATTATATTTCCTTGTTCATGATAATTGTCTATTATTCATGCTAGAATTGTATTATCCAGAAATCGTAATACATGTGTGAATACATAGACCACAATGTGTCCCTAGTGAGCCTCTAGTTGACTAGCTTGTTGATCAACAGATAGTCATGGTTTCCTGGCTATGGACATGGGGATGTCATTGATAACGGGATCACATCATTAGGAGAATGATGTGATGGACAAGACCCAGTCCTAAGCTTAGCTCAAAGATCGTGTAGTTCGTTTGCTGTAGCTTTTCTGAATGTCAAGTATCATTTCCTTAGACCATGAGATTTTGCAACTCCTGGATACCGTAGGAGTGCCTTGGGTGTGCCAAACGTCACAACGTAACTGGGTGACTATAAAGGTACATTACTGGTATCTCCGAAAGTGTTTGTTGGGTTGGCACGAATCGAGACTCGGATTTGTCACTCCGTATGACGGAGAGGTATCTCTGGGCCCACTCGGTAATGCATCATCATAATGAGCTCAATGTGACCAAGGGGTTGGTCACGGGATCATGCATTACGGTATGAGTAAAGTGACTTGCCGGTAACGAGATTGAACAAGGTATTGTGATACCGACGATCGAGTCTCGGGCAAGTAACGTACCGATTGACAAAGGGAATTGAATACGGGATTGATTAAGTCCTCGACATCGTGGTTCATCCGATGAGATCATCGAGGAGCATGTGGGAGCCAACATGGGTATCCAGATCCCGCTGTTGGTTATTGACCGAAGAGGCGTCTCGGTCATGTCTGCGTTTCTCCAGAACCCGTAGGGTCTACACACTTAAGGTTCGGTGACGCTAGGGTTGTAGAGATATTAGTATGCAGTAACCCGAAAGTTGTTCGGAGTCCCGGATGAGATCCCGGACGTCACAAGGAGTTCCGGAATGGTCCGGACGTAAAGATTTATATATAGGAAGTCCAGTTTCGGCCAGTGGGAAGGTTTCGGGGGTTACCGGAATTGTACCGGCACTACTAGGAAAAGGCCTACTAATGGCACACCTAATTTGGCCATTAATGGCGCATTAGTGGTGCGCCATTAGTGCCATGCCATTAGTATATTTTACTAATGGCGCACCACAGGTGCGCCATTAGTATCTGGTATACTAATGGCGCACCTCAGATGCGCCATTTGTTGGAGAACGTTGCAGAAAACAAAAAAAATTCCTACGGTTTCACCAAGATCCATCTAGGAGTTCATCTAGCAACGAGTGATTAGATGCATCTACGTACCTTGTAGATCGCGAGCGGAAGCGTTCAAAGAACGGGGATGAGGGAGTCGTACTCGACGTGATTCGAATCACCGAAGATCCTAGCACCGAACGGACGGCACCTCCGCGTTCAACACACGTACGGAACAGCCACGTCTCCTCCTTCTTGATCCAGCAAGGGGGAAGGAGAGGTTGAGGGAGATGGCTCCAGCAGCAGCACGACGGCGTGGTGGTGATGGAGCTGCAGTACTCCGGCAGGGCTTC
>NC_057812.1:692943530-692983979 GCF_018294505.1 Triticum aestivum
GGCTCCAGCAGCAGCACGACGGCGTGGTGGTGATGGAGCTGCAGTACTCCAGCAGGGCTTCGCCAAGCACTATAGAGGAGGAGGAGGTGTTGGAGAGGGAGAGGGAGGCACCAAAGATCAAGGTAAGAAGTCCTCCATCTCCCCACTATATATAGGAGGGCCAAGGGGGGGGGGGGCGCCGGCCCTAGGAGATCTAATCTCCTAGGGGGGTGCGGCCAAGGGGAGGAATCCCTCCTCCCCAAGGCACCTAGGGGTGCCTTCCCCCTTTGGGACTCTTCCCTCCTTGAAACCCTAGGCGCATGGGCCTCTTGGGGCTAGTGCCCTTGGCCCATGTAGGCCAAGGCGCACCCCCTACAGCCCATGTGCCCCCCGAGACAGGTGGCCCCACCCGGTGGACCCCCGGGACCCTTCCGGTGGTCCTGGTACAATACCGGTGACCCCGAAACTTGTCCCGATGCCCGAAATAGCACTTCCTATATATAATTCTTTACCTCCGGACCATTCCGGAACTCCTCGTGACGTCCGGGATCTCATCCGGGACTCCGAACAACATTCGGGTTACTGCATATACATATCCCTACAAACCTAGCGTCACCGAACCTTAAGTGTGTAGACCCTACGGGTTCGGGAGACATGTAGACATGACCGAGATGCTCTCCGGTCAATAACCAACAGCAGGATCTGGATACCCATGTTGGCTCCCACATGCTCCTCGATGATCTCATCGGATGAACCACGATGTCGAGGATTCAAGCAACCCCGTATACAATTCCCTTTGTCAATCGGTATGTTACTTGCCCGAGATTCGATCGTCGGTATCCCAATACCTCGTTCAATCTCATTACTGGCAAGTCACTTTACTCGTACCGTAATGCATGATCCCGCGACCAGACACTTGGTCACTTTGAGCTCATTATGATGATGCATTACCGAGTGGGCCCAGTGATACCTCTCCGTCATATGGAGTGACAAATCCCAGTCTTGATCCGTGTCAACCCAACAGACACTTTCGGAGATACCCGTAGTATACCTTTATAGTCACCCAGTTACGTTGTGACGTTTGGCACACCCAAAGCACTCCTACGGTATTCGGGAGTTACACGATCTCATGGTCTAAGGAAAAAATACTTGACATTGGAAAACTCTAGCAAACGAACTATACGATCTGATGCTATGTTTAGGATTGGGTCTTGTCCATCACATCATTCTCCTAATGATGTGATCTCGTTATCAATGACATCCAATGTCCATAGTCAGGAAACCATGACTATCCGTTGATCAACGAGCTAGTCAACTAGAGGCTTATTAGGGACATGTTGGTGTCTATTATTCACACATGTATTACGATTTCCGGATAACACAATTATAGCATGAATAAAGACAATTATCATGAACAAGGAAATATAATAATAATGCTTTTATTATTGCCTCTAGGGCATATTTCCAACAGTCTCCCACTTGCACTAGAGTCAATAATCTAGTTACATTGTGAAGAATCGAACACCCATGGAATTCTGGTGTTGATCATGTTTTGCTCTAGGGAGAGGTTTAGTCAACGGATCTACTACATTCAGGTCCGTGTGTACTTTACAAATATCTATGTCTCCATCTTGGACATTTTCACGAATGGAGTTGAAGCGACGCTTGATGTGCCTTGTCTTCTTGTGAAACCTGGGCTCCTTGGCAAGAGCAATAGCTCCAGTGTTGTCACAGAAGAGCTTGATCGGCCCCGACGCATTGGGTATGACTCCTAGGTCGGTGATGAACTCCTTCACCCAAATTGCTTCATGTGCTGCCTCCGAGGCTGCCATGTACTCCGCTTCACATGTAGATCCCGCCACGACGCTCTGCTTGCAACTGCACCAGCTTACTGCCCCACCATTCAAAATATACACGTATCCGGTTTGTGACTTAGAGTCATCCAGATCTGTGTCGAAGCTAGCGTCGAAGTAACCCTTTACGACGAGCTCTTCGTCACCTCCATATACGAGAAACATTTCCTTAGTCCTTTTCAGGTACTTCAGGATATTCTTGACCGCTGTCCAGTGTTCCTTGCCGGGATTACTTTGGTACCTTCCTACCAAACTTACGACAAGGTTTACATCAGGTCTGATACACAGCATGGCATACATAATAGAACCTATGGCTGAGGCATAGGGGAGGACACTCATCTCTTCTATATCTTCTGCCGTGGTCGGACATTGAGCTGAGCTCAATTTCACACCTTGCAACACAGGCAAGAACCCCTTCTTAGACTGATCCATATTGAACTTCTTCAATATCTTATCAAGGTATGTGCTTTGTGAAAGACCTATGAGGCGTCTTGATCTATCTCTGTAGATCTTGATGCCTAATATATAAGCAGCTTCTCCAAGGTCCTTCATTGAAAAACTCTTATTCAAGTAGGCCTTTATGCTGTCCAAGAGTTCTATATCATTTCCCATCAAAAGTATGTCATCTACATATAATATGAGAAATGCTACAGAGCTCCCACTCACTTTCTTGTAAACGCAGGCTTCTCCATAAGTCTGCGTAAACCCAAACGCTTTGATCATCTCATCAAAGCGAATGTTCCAACTCCGAGATGCTTGCACCAGCCCATAAATCGAGCGTTGGAGCTTGCACACCTTGTCAGCATTCTTATGATCGACAAAACCTTCCGGCTGCATCATATACAATTCTTCCTTAAGGAAACCATTAAGGAATGCCGTTTTGACGTCCATTTGCCATATTTCATAATCATAGAATGCGGAAATTGCTAACATGATTCGGACGGACTTTAGCTTCGCTACCGGTGAGAAAGTCTCATCGTAGTCAACCCCTTGAACTTGTCGATAACCCTTAGCGACAAGGCGAGCTTTATAGATGGTTACGTTACCATCCGCGTCTGTCTTCTTCTTAAAGAGCCATTTATTTTCTATGGCTCGCCGCTCTACGGGCAAGTCAGTAAAAGTCCATACTTCGTTTTCATACATGGATCCTATCTCGGATTTCATGGCTTCTAGCCATTTGTCAGAATCCGGGCCCGCCATTGCTTCTTCATAGTTCGAAGGTTCACCGTTGTCTAACAACATGATTTCCAAGACAGGGTTGCCGTACCACTCTGGTGCGGAACGTGTCCTTGTGGACCTTCGAATTTCAGCAGGAGCTTGATCAGAAGTATCTTGATCATCATCATTAACTTCCTCTCTTGTCGGTGCAGGCACCTCAGAAACATTTTCTTGAGTTGCGCCATTTTCCGGTTCAAGAGGTAATACTTCATCAAGTTCTACTTTCCTCCCACTTACTTCTTTCGAGAGAAACTCTTTCTCTAGAAAGGATCCATTCTTGGCAACAAAGATCCTGCCTTCGGATCTGAGGTAGAAGGTATACCCAATAGTTTCTTTAGGGTATCCTATGAAGACGCATTTTTCCGATTTGGGTTCGAGCTTTTCAGGTTGAAGTTTCTTGACATAAGCATCGCATCCCCAAACTTTTAGAAACGACAGCTTAGGTTTCTTCCCAAACCATAATTCAAACGGTGTCGTCTCAACGGATTTCGACGGAGCCCTATTTAAAGTGAATGCGGCAGTCTCTAAAGCATAGCCCCAAAAAGATAGCGGTAAATCGGCAAGAGACATCATAGATCGCACCATATCTAATAGAGTGCGATTACGACGTTCGGACACACCATTACGCTGAGGTGTTCCAGGCGGCGTGAGCTGTGAAACTATTCCACATTTTCTTAAGTGTGTGCCAAACTCGTGAGTCAAGTATTCTCCTCCACGATCTGATCGTAGGAACTTGATTTTTCTGTCACATTGATTCTCAACCTCACTCTGAAATTCCTTGAACTTTTCAAAGGTCTCAGACTTGTGTTTCATTAAGTAGACATACTCATATCTACTCAAGTCATCAGTGAGGGTGAGAACATAACGATAGCCACCGCGAGCCTCAACACTCATTGGACCGCACACATCAGTATGTATGATTTCCAATAAGTTGGTTGCTCGCTCCATTGTTCCTGAGAACGGAGTCTTGGTCATTTTACCCATGAGGCATGGTTCGCACGTGTCAAATGATTCGTAATCAAGAGACTCTAAAAGTCCATCAGCATGGAGCTTCTTCATGCGTTTGACACCTATGTGACCAAGGCGGTAGTGCCACAAGTATGTGGGACTATCATTATCAACCTTACATCTTTTGGTACTCACACTATGAATATGTGTAGTATTACGCTCGAGATTCATTAAGAATAAACCATTTACCATCGGAGCATGACCATAAAACATATCTCTCATATAAATAGAACAACCATTATTCTCGTATTTAAATGAGTAGCCATCTCGAATTAAACGAGATCCTGATACAATGTTCATGCTCAAACTTGGCACTAAATAACAATTATTGAGGTTTAAAACTAATCCCGTAGGTAAATGAAGAGGTAGCGTGCCGACGGCGATCACATCGACCTTGGAACCATTCCCGACGCGCATCGTCACCTCGTCCTTCGCCAGTCTCCGCTTATTCCGCAGCTCCTGTTTTGAGTTACAAATGTGAGCAACTGCACCGGTATCAAATACCCAGGAGCTACTACGAGTACTGGTAAGGTACACATCAATTACATGTATATCACATATACCTTTCGTTTTGCCGGCCTTCTTGTCTGCTAAGTATTTGGGGCAGTTCCGCTTCCAGTGACCACTTTCCTTGCAATAAAAGCACTCAGTCTCGGGCTTGGGTCCATTCTTTGGCTTCTTCCCGGAAGCTTGCTTGCCGGGCGCGGCAACTCCCTTGCCGTCTTTCTTGAAGGTTTTCTTACCCTTGCCTTTCTTGAACTTAGTGGTTTTATTCACCATCAACACTTGATGTTCCTTTTTGACTTCTACCTCTGCTGATTTCAGCATTGCAAATACTTCAGGAATGGTCTTCTCCATCCCCTGCATATTGAAGTTCATCACAAAGCTCTTGTAGCTTGGTGGAAGCGACTGGAGGATTCTGTCAATGACCGCGTCATCCGGGAGATTAACTCCCAGCTGAGTCAAGCGGTTATGTAACCCAGACATAGTGAGTATGTGCTCACTGACAGAACTATTTTCCTCCATCTTACAGCTGAAGAATTTGTCGGAGACTTCATATCTCTCGACCCGGGCATGAGCTTGGAAAACCATTTTCAGCTCTTTGAACATCTCATATGCTCCGTGTCTCTCAAAACGCTTTTGGAGCCCCGGCTCTAAGCTGTAAAGCATGCCGCACTGAACAAGGGAGTAGTCATCGGTACATGCCTGCCAAGCGTTCATAACGTCTTGTTCTGCAGGGAGAACAGGTGCATCACCTAGCGGTGCTTGTAGGACATAATCTTTCTTGGCAGCTATGAGGATGATCCTCAGGTTCCGGACCCAGTCCGTATAGTTGCTGCCATCGTCTTTCAGCTTGGTTTTCTCTAGGAACGCGTTGAAGTTGAGGACTACGTTGGCCATTTGATCTACAAGACATATTGTAAAGATTTTAGACTAAGTTCATGATAATTAAGTTCATCTAATCAAATTATTCAATGAACTCCCACTTAGATAGACATCCCTCCTGTAATCTAAGTATAACATGATCCGAGTTAACTAGGCCGTGTCCGATCATCACGTGAGACGGACTAGTCAACATCGGTGAACATCTTCATGTTGATCGTATCTTCTATACGACTCATGCTCGACCTTTCGGTCTTCTGTGTTCCGACGCCATGTCTGTACATGCTAGGCTCGTCAAGTCAACCTAAGTGTTTTGCATGTGTAAATCTGTCTTACACCCGTTGTATGTGAACGTTGGAATCTATCACACCCGATCATCACGTGGTGCTTCGAAACAACGAACTGTCGCAACGGTGCACAGTTAGGGGGAACACTTTCTTGAAATTATTATGAGGGATCATCTTATTTACTACCGTCGTTCTAAGTAAACAAGATGCAAAACATGATAAACATCACATGCAATCAAATAATAATAGTGACATGATATGGCCAATATCACATAGCTCCTTTGATCTCCATCTTCGGGCTCCATGATCATCTTGTCACCGGCATGACACCATGATCTCCATGATCATGATCCCCATCATTGTGTCTCCATGAAGTTGCTCGCCAACTATTACTTCTACTACTATGGCTAACGCGATTAGCAATAAAGTACAGTAATTTACATGGCGTTTCTCAATGACACGCAGGTCATACAAAAAATAAAGACAACTCCTATGGCTCCTGCCGGTTGTCATACTCATCGACATGCAAGTCGTGATTCCTATTACAATAGCATGAACATCTCATACATTACATATAGATCATTCATCATTCATCACAACTTTGGCCATCTCATATCATAAAGCACTTGCTGCAAAAACAAGTTAGACGTCCTCTAATTGTTGTTGCAAGTTTTACGTGGCTGAAATAGGGTTCTAGCAAGAACATTTTCTTACCTACGTGAAAGCCATAACGTGATTTTTCAACTTCTATTTACCCTTCATAAGGACCCTTTTCATCGAATCCGCTCCAACTAAAGTGGGAGAGACAGACACCCGCCAGCCACCTTTATGCAACTTGTGCATGTTAGTCGGTGGAACCGGTCTCACGTAAGCGTACATGTAAGGTTGGTCCGGGCCGCCTCATCCCACAATATCGTTGAAGCAAGATAAGACTAGTAGCGGCAAGAAAGTTGACAACATCAACGCCCACAACAAATTGTGTTCTACTCGTGCAAGAGAACTACGCATAGACCTAGCTCATGATGCCACTGTTGGAGAACGTTGCAGAAAACAAAAAAAATTCCTACGGTTTCACCAAGATCCATCTAGGAGTTCATCTAGCAACGAGTGATTAGATGCATCTACGTACCTTGTAGATCGCGAGCGGAAGCATTCAAAGAACGGGGATGAGGGAGTCATACTCGACGTGATTCGAATCACCGAAGATCCTAGCACCGAACGGACGGCACCTCCGCGTTCAACACACGTACGGAACAGCCACGTCTCCTCCTTCTTGATCCAGCAAGGGGGAAGGAGAGGTTGAGGGAGATGGCTCCAGCAGCAGCACGACGGCGTGGTGGTGACGGAGCTGCAGTACTCCGGCAGGTCTTCGCCAAGCACTATGGAGGAGGAGGAGGTGTTGGAGAGGGAGAGGGAGGCACCAAAGATCAAGGTAAGAAGTCCTCCATCTCCCCACTATATATAGGAGGGCCAAGGGGGGGGGCGCCAGCCCTAGGAGATCTAATCTCCTAGGGGGTGTGGCCAAGGGGAGGAATCCCTCCTCCCCAAGGCACCTAGGGGTGCCTTCCCCCTTTGGGACTCTTCCCTCCTTGAAACCCTAGGCACATGGGCCTCTTGGGGCTGGTGCCCTTGGCCCATGTAGGCCAAGGCGCACCCCCTACAGCCCATGTGGCCCCCCGGGACAGGTGGCCCCACCCGGTGGACCCCCGGGACCCTTCCGGTGGTCCCGGTACAATACCGGTGACCCCGAAACTTGTCCCGATGCCCGAAATAGCACTTCCTATATATAATTCTTTACCTCTGGACCATTTCGGAACTCCTCGTGACGTCCGGGATCTCATCCGGGACTCCGAACAACATTCGGGTTACTGCATATACATATCCCTACAACCCTAGCGTCACCGAACCTTAAGTGTGTAGACCCTACGGGTTCGGGAGACATGTAGACATGACCGAGATGCTCTCTGGTCAATAACCAACAGCAGGATCTAGATACCCATGTTGGCTCCCACATGCTCCTCGATGATCTCATCGGATGAACCACGATGTCGAGGATTCAAGCAACCCCGTATACAATTCCCTTTGTCAATCGGTATGTTACTTGCCCGAGATTCGATCGTCGGTATCCCAATACCTCGTTCAATCTCGTTACTGGCAAGTCACCTTACTCGTACCGTAATGCATGATCCCGCGACCAGACACTTGGTCACTTTGAGATCATTATGATGATGCATTACCGAGTGAGCCCAGTGATACCTCTCCGTCATATGGAGTGACAAATCCCAGTCTTGATCCGTGTCAACCCAACAGACACTTTCGGAGATACCCGTAGTATACCTTTATAGTCACCCAGTTACGTTGTGACGTTTGGCACACCCAAAGCACTCCTACGGTATCCGGGAGTTACACGATCTCATGGTCTAAGGAAAAAATACTTGACATTGGAAAACTCTAGCAAACGAACTATACGATCTGATGCTATGTTTAGGATTGGGTCTTGTCCATCACATCATTCTCCTAATGATGTGATCTCGTTATCAATGACATCCAATGTCCATAGTCAGGAAACCATGACTATCCGTTGATCAACGAGCTAGTCAACTAGAGGCTTACTAGGGACATGTTGGTGTCTATTATTCACACATGTATTACGATTTCCGGATAACACAATTATAGCATGAATAAAGACAATTATCATGAACAAGGAAATATAATAATAATGCTTTTATTATTGCCTCTAGGGCATATTTCCAACACCATTAGTATATACAATAGTGCGCCATTAGTATGCCTCCCAGGGGGCCATGTATACCCAGGTGCTTTGGCATACTAATGTCGCACAACAACAAGATGCGCCATTAGTAACTTCGGCATACTAATGGCGCACTGTGATGTGATGCGCCATTAGTATGAATATTAGGTTTTTTTATTTTTTTATTTTCTGTTTTTTGCATAGGTTACAAAATGTATAATTGGACAAAATATAGACAAGCACACATCAACAACAGATTCATCGAATACAATAGAAGATTAGTCTCTGAATACAATTCATCATATTAGTCTCCGAATACAATTCATCATATTAGTCTCCGAATTGAAAAGACCGAACAAAGATAGAACATTATATTACAAGTCTCGAGACCGCGAGTAGCGAGTTTGTCTTCACATTACAAGTTGATATCGATCATCTAAACTACCATCACGTAGAAGAGAGCTGCGGTCATCACGATGAGCATCATCACGATGAAACTCCGGTTCCTCCAACGCTCCCTCCCCTCTCCCACTAGATAGCGGGTGTATCTAGAAAAAGTCCTAAACTAAACCTATACTAAACTATCTAGTTCTTCATCTTCTGCTTCTTTCTTCCAGTTCATCAACCTGCAAAACAAGAAACAACAAACATGAAAAACTTGTTCAAGGTTTAAATGTAGCATTCCCCTTAGCAAAATGCCTTTGCTGTAGGAGCTAGCACTTACGAGTTTGGAAACATTAGTCAAACCCCAATCAGATTAAGTTGATCAAAGAAACAGTAGAAGAGAGCCAACACTGCATAAATGGAGCCAATAACCCAAAAGACAGAAGTAGAGCCAGCAAAGTATAGATCAAAGCCAAACCCAAAGATCAACTCAAACTAGAACTAACTCCATGATTAGGGGATCCCTCAATTAAGCTTGGGTTAGTTTTCAGATGAAATCCAACAAACCCACTACTAATCAACTAGCCCAGAGGTAGGGTTTGAAGTAGGGATTGTCCTCAGGCAGCCTAGTAGTGCTAGGACTATTGCATCATTTGGATCAAGTAGTGCAACATCTTTAACTAACGATGAGAGCCTCAGGACACCATCATTGGCATGGCAAGATTAAGGAGCACCTGTTCTTATCAGTGAGAGTAGGAGAGAAAGAAAGAAAGTGAAGAGACCAGTGCAGCATCTGTTCAAATCAGATTTAAGAGAGAGGGAATTGGCAAGGAAAGATATAGTCCATAACCTGCAAGAAGAAATAGGCCATTGATAGCACATTTACTAAACATCTGCTATAAGCAGAACACATACACCCACTTACACATGGGTACTATTCTGTATATAGGTACACAAGCACAACACATGCACCTGGTATAGATAGGAGTATAAGCATGCATCTAAATTATCTGAAACATATGAAATAGCTAATGCAAAGAAAGAATTATCACTACATGCAACCGTCAGGACTATGTCCTGTACAATATACAACTAAACCACCAGTAGATGATGCACTAAACCATACAAGAAATACCAATACATGGTATTTAGATAAAGACTAGTATATATCAAACACAGATACCAGCTTGAAAGAGAAACTATAATTGTATACCACTACAGGAGCAAATCATGAAGTACACAGAATAATTGCAGTAAAGAGATGAATCAGTATATGTTGATCAATAAGAGAGTTACGGCTATATACAAATGAAGGACTATATCCTTTATAAGATAACAAAGAAACAGTAGCACTTATGCATATGAACAAACAGAACCAGCAGCCAACCAATAAAGAAACTAGCATGTGCTATATGACAGGAACAATAACATCTATAAGACCAAGATAATTGAAATGATAGGCCAACATTAGGGTCATGCAATCATTCGATCCCATCATTGTAGCACTAGTTGAGCAACAAATCAAATATAACAGTAGTTCCATTGGTTCAACCAACAAGTTAACAAAAGTTTACTTCCCACTACTAATTTTGCAACTCGTGACAATAAAGAAAACAGAGCACAAATAAATAGGAATGATCTTTTCCATGACACAAGAACAAACAAAATCACCCATACGCATGAAACAGAGCAAGGTACTAATATAGCAGCACAAGAGTGGGAGCTATAGGTAGGAGACGGATTCACAGGAGAGGAGGTTGGTCGATGCCGCACACGACCACGTCGCCGTCACGCGGTGGATGTTGTAGTCGAGTTGGACCATGTGCGGGGTGTCGTCGTGGCGGTGGATGACCTGGTTGTCGTCATCATCCACGGAGGATGCCTGCTGCTCCGAATCTAACAAACAAGTAAGTGCTAGTGTCATTGATCTAGTACAGAAATTAAGCAAGCTAGTATAGGAGACACGCGTGCTGCTGCTAGTATCTACAGAAATAAATCAAGCTGCATGTGTGTATGCTTGAGCTAGCTTAGTACGTACAGTCCATGGTTGGGCTCCAAAACTAATAGAGCATGCTAGCGTCAACAGAATCAATCACAAGGTTATTTTGTTGTTGTTGCTAGCAGTGCTAGCTATATGTATTGATCCATCCATCCATGACCTAACTAATGTTGTTGTATCTCTAGACTAAGTGCAGCAACACAAGAAGGACTAAAACTACAGAGCACATGTGTACGTAACTACTATACTCATCCATGGCAAATTGTACCAAACCATCCATACATAGCCAGATTGCAATGGAGTGGATTTAACACAAGACATGAAAAATTGATGAGCCAAATGATTTTTAGTATTACCAACTTGAAAGGAAGCTCACTGTTTCCATCTTCTATCTATCCATGATTTTATTTTTCTGAAGCAAGCATCAAAAAGCACAATGACAATCGAATTTCACACAAAAACTGAACCAATACTTGCTGTTATGTAGTGTCCATGACAATTGCAATTCATGTCCACTCCAGATCAGATTTGCAAGGGCTATAAAGAGAGGTTGTAGCTCACCATGTATGGGGGTAGGAGGTGGATGCAGGGGAGGGGTGGAGGGTGTCCTGCAGAAGAAGCTTCGCCATTAGAGCAACCTGCACAAAACAGAGGAAGGGGAGATGAATAAATCATGGTGAGGAAAAGGGCCTTCCACATGATTAGATCGGGAAGAGAAACAACAACAAAAATACCAAAAAATCCCTTCCATGGCGTGCTGTACTAGGAGCAGCTCCTCTCTCTCCGCTAGGGTTTGGGGCGCTGGGAGGCTCCATGGTGCCGCTGCGTGGTGGCGGACAAGGGAATCCATCTCCATGGCGGCGTCCCGCCCCACGGAGGTGCGCCCCTCCTGCCGTCGTCGTTGGCACGCCCATGGCGACCTGCAGAGAAGGAAGAGAAGATGAGGTGAGGTGAGGAGGAGATGGTGGGCGAAGAAGGAGGGGGAGGGGCTTACCAGTGCTGGATCCGGTCACCTATGGCCTCGCCGTGGCCTGCCATGGCGGATCCCGGCGAACAAAAGGGGATGCAAAACCCTAGCCAGTGGGGGAGCCGCGGATCTGCATAGAGGTAAGCCAGATGCGGACCAAGGAGATCTCGCCGGTGTGCTGCGCGCGGCCGGAGCTCGCCGGAACCGGGCGGCGTGGGTGGCGACGGCGGCAAGGGAGAGAGGGGTTCGGGGGGAAGAGAGGAGGCAACGAGGGTTTGGGTGGGTTCGAGCGAGAGAGAGAGAGAGTGTGTGTGTGTTGGTGCATTGGGTTGGATGGATGGATGGATGTCCAAAATATCTTGTTGCTGCCCACTTACTAATGGCGCACCAACTCTAAATGCGCCATTAGTAATCCAGGTTACTAATGGCGCATCTTCTGGTGGTGCGCCATTAGTAGTTTTGCAAAAAAAAAAAACTAATGGCGCACTGTGGAACAGTGTGCCATTACGGTCGAACAGTGCGCCATTAGTAGTTTTGCAAAAAAAGGAGTAAAAAATATAATAAAAAAACAACATTAGTGGCACACTTTCCGACAGGTGCGCCATTACTAGTTACAACTAGTAATGGCGCACTGTGTCTGGATGCGCCATTAGTATGTTTGGACAGGCAGGCACCTAGGGTTGGAAACCCTAGGGGGCGTTGCCCCCCGAGGGGGCATGCGCCCCCCTGGTTGGAAACCCTAAGGGGGCCGTAGCCCCCAGGGGCCGCCGCCCCCCCTTTTAGATGGGATCTCCAAGGGGGCATGCACCCCCCTAGCCCCTATATATAGTGGAAGGGAGGGAGGGCAGCCGCACCTTGCTCTTGGCGCCTCCCTCTCCCTCCGTAACACCTCTCCTCCCCGCTTGTGCTTGGCGAAGCCCTGCCGGGATCCTGCTGCATCCACCACCACGCCGTCGTGCTGTTGGATCTTCATCAACCTCTCCTTCCCCCTTGCTGGATCAAGAAGGAGGAGACGTCTTCCCAACCGTACGTGTGTTGAACGCGGAGGTGCTGTCCGTTCGGCACTTGGTCATCGGTGATTTGGATCACGGCGAGTACGACTCCATCATCCCCGTTCACTTGAACGCTTCCGCTCGCGATCTACAAGGGTATGTAGATGCACTCCTATTCCTCTCGTTGCTAGAATACTCCATAGATTGATCTTGGTGATGCATAGAATTTTTTTAATTTCTGCTACAATCCCCAACAGATACTTCTTATGATCTTGAAAATCTTTTTGGCACTTGCTTGGAAGAATATGATAATGGCTATACTATTGGTGCTATCCATGCTATTAATGATGAGAGTGATTATGCTTATGATATGAAAAGACCCAAGCTTGGGGATGCTATGTTTGATGAAGATGATGTTTTTGAGAATATATTTGCTGCAATTAATGTTTGTCCCAAGCTTGGGGATGCTACGTTTAATGAAGATGATATTTGTAGTCTCCCAAGTTTTGATATGCAAATTTATTATGATGATAGCATGCCTCCTACTTATTATGATTATATTGATGAAAGTGGGTTTGGAAGAGTGTCAACTTTTGGAAGTAACGATCCCGCTATTTTGGAGGATGTTGAATCTTATTGTGATAATTATGAAAGTGGATTTGGAGAGGTCATGACTTTATTTAGTAATGATTCCACTATCTTGGAAGAGGTTTCAATCGATTATGATGAGAACAAAGTTGCTACTTATGATAATTATTGTGATGATACATATGCTATAAAATGTAGTGATGATTATATTTATAAAACTTGTCATGATTATGATTGCCCCTTTTCTGAACATTACTCTTTTAGTGTGTAAACAATTTATAGTATTCAAGTCTCTTATGATACTCCCACTATCCCGAATGAGAAGAATTTTGCTTATGCGGAGAGTAGTAAATTTTCTATGCTTGCAGATCATGAAAAGAATGCTCTATGTGATGGTTATATTGTTGAATTCATTCATGATGCTACTGAAAATTATTATGAGGGAGGAATATATGCTTGTAGGAATTGCAATAATATCAAGTTTCCTCTCTATGTGCTTAAAATTTTGAAGTTATGTTTGTTTTACCTTCCTATGCAAGTTGATTCTTGTTCTCATAAGTTGTTTGCTCACAAAATCCCTATGCATAGGAAGTGGGTTAGACTTAAATGTGCTAGTCATATTCTTCTTGATGCTCTCTTTATGTTTCAATTCTTATCCTTTATGTGAGCATCATTGAAATCATCATGCCTAGCTAGGGGCGTTAAACGATAGCGCTTGTTGGGAGGCAACCCAACTTTATTTTTGCTCCTTACTTTTTGCTCCTATTTAGTAATAAATAATTTATCTAGCCTCTGTTATGATTGAGTTTTTATGTTTTAATTAGTGTTTGTGCCAACTAGAACCGTTGGGAAGACTTGGGGAAAGTCTTGTTGATCTTGCTGTAAAAACAGAAACTTTAGCGCTCACGAGAATTGCTGCCATTTTTATTGGAGAGTGCTATTTAGTTATTTCTTTTTGCAGATGATTAATAGATAAATTCCTCACGTCCAGCAATTTATTTGAGAATTTTATGAGTTCCAGAAGTATACGTTTGATCCAGATTACTACAGACTGTTCTGTTTTTGACAGATTCTGTTTTTGATGTATTGTTTGCTTATTTTCATGAATCTATGAGTAGTATCGGAGGGTATGAACCATAGATAAGTTGGAATACAGTAGATATTACACCAATATGAATTTAGAATGAGTTCACAACAGTACCTAAGTGGTGATTTATTTTCTTATACTAAGGGAGCTTACGAGTTTTCTATTAAGTTTTGTGTTGTGAAGTTTTCAAGTTTTGGGTAAAGATTCGATGGACTATGGAATAAGGAGTGGCAAGAGCCTAAGCTTGGGGATGCCCAAGGCACCCCAAGGTAATATTCAAGGACAACCAAGAGCCTAAGCTTGGGGATGCCCCGGAAGGCATCCCCTCTTTCATCTTCGTTCATCGGTAACTTTACTTGGAGCTATATTTTTATTCGCCACATGATATGTGTTTTGCTTGGAGCGTCATTTTATTTTATTTTGTTTTGCTTGCTGTTTGAATAAAATACCAAGATCTGAAATTATTAAATGTTAGAGAGTCTTCATATAGTTGCATAATTGTTCGACTACTCATTGATCTTCACTTATATCTTTCGGAGTAGTTTGTCATATGCTCTAGTGCTTCACTTATATTATTTTGAGAGTCTTTAGAACAGCATGGTAATTTGCTTTGGTTATGAAATTAGTCCTAATATGATGGGCATCGAAGAGGGATATAATAAAAACTTTCATATAAGTGCATTGAATACTAAGAGAAGTTTGATACTTGATGATTGTTTTGAGATATGGAGATAGTGATATCAAAGTTGTGCTAGTTGGGTAGTTGTGAATTTGAGGAATACTTGTGTTGAAGTTTGCAAGTCCTGTAGCATGCACGTATGGTAAACGTTGTGTAGCAAATGTGAATCATGAGGTGTTATTTGATTGTCTTCCTTATGAGTGGCGGTCGGGGACGAGCGATGGTCTTTTCCTACCAATCTATCCCCCTAGGAGCATGCGCGTAATGCTTGGTTTTTGATGACTTATAGATTTTTGCAATAAGTATGTGAGTTCTTTATGACTAATGTTGAGTCCATGGATTATACACACTCTTACCCTTCCATCATTGCTAGCCTCTTCGGTACCGTGCATTGCCCTTTCTCACATTGAGAGTTGGTGCAAACTTCGCTGGTGCATCCAAACCCCGTGATATGATACGCTCTGTCACACATAAACCTCCTTATATCTTCCTCAAAACAGCCACCATACCTACCTATTATGGCATTTCCATAGCCATTCCGAGATATATTGCCATGCAACTCTCCACCATTCCGTTTATTATGACACACATCATCATTGTCATATTTCTTTGCATGATCATGTAGTTGACATCGTATTTGTGGCCAAGCCACCGTTCATAATTTTTCATACATGTCACTCTTGATTCATCGCAATCCCGGTACACCGCCGGAGGCATTCATATAGAGTCATACTTTGTTCTAGTATCGAGTTGTAAATAAATAGAAGTGTGGTGATCATCATTAATAGAGCATTGTCCCAAAAAAAGGCCAAAAAAAGAAAGGCCAAATAAAAAAGAAAGGCCAAATAAAAAGGAAAGGCCAAATAAAAAATAAAAAAAAATTAAAAAAGGGACAATGCTACTATCCCTTTTCCACACTTGTGCTTCAAAGTAGCACCATGATCTTTGTGATAGAGAGTCTCTTGTTTTGTCACTTTCATTTACTAGTGGGAATTTTTCATTATAGAACTTGGCTTGTATATTCCAACAATAGGCCTCCTCAAGTGCCCTAGGTCTTGTGAGCAAGCAAGTTGGATGCACACCCACTTAGTTTCTTTTGTTGAGCTTTCATACATTTATAGCTCTAGTGCATCCGTTGCATGGCAATCCCTACTCCTTGCATTGACATCAATTGATGGGCATCTCCCTAGCCCATTGATTTGCCGCGTTGATGTGAGACTTTCTCATTTTTGTCTTCTCCACATAACCCCCTCATTATATTCTATTCCACCCATAGTGCTATATCCATGGCTCACGCTCATGTATTGCGTGAAAGTTGAAAAAAGTTTGAGATTACTAAAGTATGAAACAATTGCTTGGCTTGTCATCGGGGTTGTGCATGATGAGAGCATTCTTGTGTGACGAAAATGGAGCATGACCAAACTATATGATTTTGTAGGGATGAACTTTCTTTGGCCATGTTATTTTGAGAAGACATGATTGCTTTGTTAGTATGCTTGAAGTATTATTATTTTTATGTCAATATTAAACTTTTGTCTTGAATCTTATGGATTTGAATATTCTTGCTACAATAAAGAGAAATACATGAGAAATATGTTGGGTAGCATTCCACATCAAAAATTCTATTTTTATCATTTACCTACTCGAGGACGAGCAGGAATTAAGCTTGGGGATGCTGATATGTCTCCAACATATCTATAATTTTTGATTATTCCATGCTATTATATTATCAACCTTGGATGTTTTATATGTATTTATATGCTATTTTATATGATTTTTGGTACTAACCTATTAACCTAGAGCCCAGTGCCAGTTTCTATTTTTTTCCTTGTTTTAGAGTATCGCAGAAAAGGAATATCAAACGGAGTCCAAACGGAATGAAACCTTCGGAAAAGTTATTTTTGGAAAGAAAGCAATACAGGAAACTTGGAGTGCACGTTAGGGGATCAACGAGGAAGCCACGAGGCAGGGGGGCGCGCACACCCTCCTGGACGCGCCCTCCACCCTCGTGGGCCCCTCGTGGCTCCCCTGATGTATTTCTTCCGCCTATATATATATATCCATATACCCTAAAACTATCAGGGAGCACAATAGATCAGGAGTTCCGCCGCCAGAAGCCTCCGTAGCCACCAAAAACCAATCTAGACCAATTCCGGCACCCTGCCGGAGGGGGGAATCCCTATCCGGTGGCCATCTTCATCATCCCGGTGCTCTCCATGACGAGGAGGGAGTAGTTCTCCCTCGGGGCTGAGGGTATGTACCAGTAGCTATGTGTTTGATCTCTCTCTCTCTCGTTTTCTTGAGGTGGTACGATCTTGATGTATCGCAAGCTTTGCTATTATAGTTGGATCTTATGATGTTTCTCCCCCTCTACTCTCTAATGAATTGAGTTTTCCCTTTGAAGTTATATTATCGGATTGAGTCTTTAAGGATTTGAGAACACTTGATGTATGTCTTGTGTGGGATAACCATGGTGACAATGGGTTATTCTATTGATTCACTTGATGTATGTTTTGGGGATCAACTTGCGGGTTCCGCCCATGAACCTATGCATAGGGGTTGGCACACGTTTTCGTCTTGACTCTCCGGTAGAAACTTTGGGACACTCTTTGAAGTACTTTGTGTTGGTTTGAATAGATGAATCTGAGATTGTGTGATGCATATCGTATAATCATACCCACGGATACTTGAGGTGACATTGGAGTATCTAGGTGACATTAGGGTTTTGGTTGATTTGTGTCTTAAGGTGTTATTCTAGTACGAACTCTAGGGCTGTTTGTGACACTTATAGGAATAGCCCAACGGCTTGATTGGAAAGAATAACTTTGAGGTGGTTTCGTACCCTACCATAATCTCTTGGTTTGTTCTCCGCTATTAGTGACTTTGGAGTGACTCTTTGTTGCATGTTGAGGGATAGTTATGTGATCCAATTATGTTATTATTGTTGAGAGAACTTGCACTAGTGAAATTCTGAACCCTAGGCCTTATTTCAACGCATTGCAATACCGTTTGTGCTCACTTTTATCATTAGTTACCTTGCTGTTTTTATAATTTCAGATTACAAAAACCTTTATCTACTATCCATATTGCACTTGTATCACCATCTCTTCGCCGAACTAGTGCACCTATAGAAACTACCATTGTATTGGGTGTGTTGGGGACACAAGAGACTCTTTGTTATTTGGTTGCAGGGTTGCTTGAGAGAGACCATCTTCATCCTACGCCTCCTACGGATTGATAAACCTTAGGTCATCCACTTGAGGGAAATTTTCTACTGTCCTACAAACCTCTGCACTTGGAGGCCCAACAACGTCTACAAGAAGAAGGTTGTGTAGTAGACATCAGTATATATAAGAGGTTTTGGCGTCGGGAACAAGTCAGGGGTCTTCAAGGCGGCCACGAGGTAGGGGGCGTGCCCAGAGGGTAGGGCGCGCCCCCCACCCTCATGGGTGCCTCGGGACTCTTCTAGCCCATATCCGATACTCCGTGGGCTTCTTCTGGTCCAAAAATAACATCCGTGAAGTTTCAGGTCAATTGGACTCCGTTTGGTTTTCCTTTTCTGTGATACTCAAAAACAAGGAAAAAACAGAAACTGGCAGTGGGCTCTAGGTTAATAGGTTAGTCCCAAAAATGATATAAAATACCATATAAATGCATATAAAACATCCTAGATGGATAATATAATAACATGGAACAATAAAAAATTATAGATACATTGGAGACGTATCACCAGCCTTCTCAGCTTCTATACGTCATCACCACAGGCACCCACCCCCCTCGATTTGTGCCGCTGTGTTAAACTCCTGTGCTCACTGATGTCGTCCGCCGCAGTAGCTTTGATCTGGAGTCCTTGGGTCGTGAGGGGTTCGACCTGGATTGCTGGATCGACCTCCTTCTCCTCTCAACCTTCGAGATGCACCCGAATTGCACCATGAACACATCAAGGGTGTGTTGTCCCCTCTACATTGCAAGGGACACGACCATCCTCCCCAAAACCCCCAGGCGGAGGAGGAGGACTCCATCTTCTCGGATACGGAGGTGGAGGCAAACATCCAATAGCTCTGCAACCGACGGGAAAATATTGACATGATCTCCATGGACATGGAGTCCAACAATGAACCTGAGCTGCCTGTGCCTGCAATCCGGCAAGATCTAGGTCTGTCGGCACTGCTAGCACGAACGACGACTAGAAGTAGCTTGGCAGTAGTATTTAGTAGTACATAGATGTTAGGTGCTGCATGATCTAGGCCCAGTTCTTTTGAGCAGATTGTGGAGAATTTCGGTTTGGAAAGCCTAGAGCCAAAAGAAATTGTTTTGACTTCCAAAATCTGGAGAGGATTCTCTAGAATCCTAGTGCAATCCAAAAGCACCCAAAAAGCTTGATTTTCCTAGAATCCCGAGATTTTGGTAAGTCCCACCAAAGAAAACGTTTGAAAATATAAGTGTACCCCTATCCCATGGAGAAATTATGCCCGGAATGCCACTAGCACATCCACGCGGTGGAGAGAAAAGGAGGTAGCGCTTCGCTCGACCACCCCTGTTCGCATCAGGGGAAAGAACTCCCTGCAGCAGCGAGGGCTAGGGTTCCCGCACCGCCGCCGAACCCACCTCATCGGCCAGGCCCTTGCCGCCGCCGGCCAGGTTCCCGCCACAGACCGCCTTATCTCCCTCTGCCGCCCCTCTTCCTTCACTGCTCGTCCTCCCATCCGCCCTGTCTCCACCAACAACCACCGAAGCTGCACCTCGACGGCTTCCGATGGCCACCGGCGCATCACCTCGAAGGCCACGAGCAGCCCACGAGAGGAGCAACACACCCATGGCGAGGCATCCTCTTTCCCTATCTCTATGTTCTTCTTTTTTCTTATGCTAAATTGGATAGCTAGACTGATTTATGTTGCATAGGTAGATGGATTGATGCTTGGATTTGTTAGATAGATGGATGGATTCATTGTTGATGCTGGTAGATGGATGGATGGTGCTAATTTTTTTTGTGTGTGCTGTTGTCAATGCTACTAATGGTAGATGGAGAAAGTCAAAGAACCCGAAGCAAATTGGGACAGTTCTTCTCATACAATTTTTATGAGTGTGTGCGTAGAGGAGGTTCGAGCAAATAACCGCAACGGTGGTTATTTGTTGGACATAGGACAAGCTAATTTGCATAAAAAGTTCAATGAACGCTCTGGAAGAAACTATTCGACCCGACAAATCAAAAATAGGTGGGGTGTATGTAGAAGCGAGTACAACACATGGAAGACATTGATCCAGCAAGCATCTGGATTAGTAAGAGATGAGCATACACACACTATTGCAGCTACAAAAAGTGGTGGGCATTGGAGATAAAGGTATTGTTGTTGCCATGTAATTTCTTAAATAAAGAGTCATGTTGCTTCAGTTTTGATATTAACCTGTGGTGCTATATGATTATAGGCACATCCAGAAGCTGCCAAGTTTCTCTATGCTCCACTAGCGGAGGGGGAAAAATGCCAAAGGTTTTCAATACTACTTGTGTCACAAATGAGCATGCGAGGGTGCTAACTCCCTTGTATCAAGGTGATCCCTCTCGAATCAGTTTGGAGGATGACTCAGGGTGTGATAGTCAGGAAGGCCAAGTTACCCCTGTTCAAAACCGATCCAAGGGTGGGAAGAAGAGGGCATGTCCTTATTCGCCAAGTCCAACGATGAATGACAAGTGGTCAAGTGAGAATGCTAAAAATGAGGCTTTTATACGCATGGTGGACATCTTTGGTGCAAGAGACAAGAGGGATGCAGAGGAGATTGCAAGGGAGAAGAGGGATGCAGAGGAGAGGGCAATGGAGAAGAGGGATGAAGAGGAAAGGGTAAGGGAGAGGAGGGATGTAGAGGAGAGTGTGGATCCAACAAGACAAGAGATTAAACAAATGATGGCCATGGTGGAAGCGGATGGTGCAAAACCAGGAAGTGATGAGCATTTCCATGCTACATTTCTTTTCGGGGAAAAGAAATATCGTGATGTTTTTTCCGACTTTCACGGCTCATGAACCTCTTACAATGCTTGGATGGATAAAGAGGATGTGAGAGCTCAATAATAAGCAGAACATCTATGTTTTAATTCCTTTCTACCAGACTATTTACTTGTAATGTTGTGAGCTAAGCTACTTGCTTTGGAGGTGTACTTTTTTGAACTAAGCTATTTGCTTTGGAGATGTACTATTATTGTTATCTGAACTGTGTTGTATCTAATATTACACTATGTCCATGTTGTTGCAGCAGATGGATAAATCCAGAAAGAAACAAGAAGAAAAGGAATTTGAGGCGGCCATGGTTGCATTTGCTATGGATGTCGTAATGTAGATAAATATTATCTTGTCGACTCCAGATATCCAAACAAGGTTGGATATCTATCTCCATACAAAGCGCAACGATACCATGTACCAGATTTCCAACAACACTCACCAGTTGGGAGATATGAGACATTCGACCATCGACATTCTTCTTTGCGAAATGTCATCGAAAGAACATTTGGTGTTCTCAAGATGAAATGGCGAATTCTTGGAGTTCGAGGCATACCTCGGTACAAACCGGAGATCCAAAAGATGATTGTCACTTCATGCATGTGTCTCCACAATTGGATTCGTGATAGCAAGTTACGTGATGAGCATTTTGACAAGTTCGACAATGATGCATATGTGCAACCTCCATTGCCGTTTACAGGTGCCAACGCTCTACCACCAGAAGATGATGGTACCATGAACGCAATACGTGAGGCGATTGCTTCTAGTCTCGTACCCTGAGATTATCCATTTTTTAGTTCATCCACTTTTGTAACGAACAAATCTTTAAATCCATTCTAAATATAATATTTAGCACTTTTTATGACATTTGTAAATCACTTTCGTACTCATATTCGACTAGATACTGTTAGAAACAACAAGGCGTTAATAAATTCATCAAACAATTTCTGTCTAAGGGTACTACAAACATTTCAACACGCAACTCTTTTCAGAATCTCAACCTACAATCCCAGAAAAGAACTCGACAACAGATGAAGCAGATTCTAGGAGAATTCTCCAAAGTCTTGATTCTACATAATCCTGTGTGAAAAGAACTGGGCCCTAGTATGGATTTGGGTAGTCAAGTTTAAGGTATGTGGTTGTATGAGATGAGAAAATTGTGTTGACCGGTCACTGTCCACGGCGGACGTATGGGTGTCCTTTTTTTGCTATTTGTGACTGTAGATGCTTTTATAGTGCTTAATTAGTGTTCGGCTGATCACAACCAATATGTTGGACAGGGTCAGCTCTCGATACCAGTGTTGGACTTTCTCTGACTCTGATGTATGCCCTAGTCATTGGCTGACCCAGGAATGTGAAAAGAAATGTAAAGAAAATAAATAATTTTTATTTTTAGTGCGGGATGGAAAATATATAATTTTTAAACCAATACATAATTTTTAATTTGATGAACATGTAGGACTGATGTCCACTACACAACCTTCTTCTTGTAGACGTTGTTGGGCCTCCAAGTGCAGAGGTTTGTAGGACAGTAGCAAATTTCCCTCAAGTGGATGACCTAAGGTTTATCAATCCGTGGGAGGCATAGGGTGAAGATGGTCTCTCTCAAGCAACCCTGCAACCAAATAACAAAGAGTCTCTTGTGTCCCCAACACACCCAATATAATGGTAAATTGTATAGGTGCACTAGTTCGGCGAAGAGATGGTGATACAAGTGCAATATGGATAGTAGATAATAGTTTTTGTAATATGAAAATATAAAAACAGCAAGGTAACTAATAATAAAAGTGAGCACAAATGGTATTGCAATGCAATGAAACAAGGCCTAGGGTTCATACTTTCACTAGTGCAAGTTCTCTCAACAATAATAACATAATTGGATCATATAACTATCCCTCAACATGCAACAAAGAGTCACTCCAAAGTCACTAATAGAGGAGAACAAACGAAAAGATTATGGTAGGATACGAAACCACCTCAAAGTTATTCTTTTTGATCGATCTATTCAAGAGTCCGTAGTAAAATAACACGAAGCTATTCTTTCCGTTCAATCTATCATAGAGTTCGTACTAGAATAACACCTTAAGACATAAATCAACCAAAACCCTAATGTCACCTAGATACTCTAATGTCACCTCAAGTATCCGTGGGTATGATTATACGATATGCATCACATAATCTCAGATTCATCTATTCAAACCAACACAAAGTACTTCAAAGAGTGCCCCAAAGTTTCTACCGAAGAGTCAAGACGAAAACGTGTGCCAACCCCTATGCATAAGTTCACGAGGTAACGGAACTCGCAAGTTGATCACCAAAACATACATCAAGTGGATCACGTGATATCCCATTGTCACCACAGATAAGCACATGCAAGACATACATCAAGTGTTCTCAAATCCTTAAAGACTCAATCCGATAAGATAACTTCAAAGGGAAAACTCAATTCATCACAAGAGGGTAGAGGGGGAGAAACATCATTAGATCCAACTATAATAGCAAAGCTCGCGAATACATCAAGATCATGCCAACTCAAGAACACGAGAAAGAGAGAGATCAAACACATAGCTACTGGTACATACCCTCAGCCCCGAGGGAGAACTACTCCCTCCTCGTCATGGAGAGCACCGGGATGATGAAGATGGCCACCGGATAGGGATTCCCCCCTCCGGTAGGGTGCCGGAACGGGTCTAGATTGGTTTTCGGTGGCTACGGAGGCTTCTTGCGGCGGAACACCCGATCTATTCTGCTCCCCGATGTTTTTAGGGTATGTGGATATATATAGGCGAAAGAAGTCGGTTAGGGGAGCCACGAGGGGCCCACGAGGGTGGGGGCGTGCCCAGGAGGGCAGGCGCGCCTCCCTGCCTCGTGGCCACCTCGAAGCTTCCTTGACTTAAACTCCAAGTCTCCTGGATCATGTTCGTTCCAAAAATCACGCTCCCAAAGGTTTCATTCCGTTTGGGCTCCGTTTGATATTTCTTTTCTGCGAAACACTGAAACAAGGGAAAAAACAGAAACTGGCACTGGGCTCTGGGTTAATAGGTTAGTCCCAAAAATAATATAAAAGTGCATAATAAAGCCCATAAACATCCAAAACAGGTAATATAATAGCATGGAACAATAAAAAATTATAGATACGTTGGAGACGTATCAAGGACATCTCATTTGCATCAGATTAAACCAAGTGAATCTAGAATATCGTGTTAGATAATCGAATCATACGGAAAAGTACAATCAACTACATTTTTGGTTCTTCAATAATTTAATTACTGCCCCCAACTTGCAAGTCAAATTTTTGTGTCTTAAAAGTTTACATATATATGACTGCATAATATACACTAGAAACCACTATTGGAATTTTTGTAAGTGTATATATGATTTAGAAATCTCTATCATAATATTCAATAATAAAAGAGATATGAACATATGCAAATGTGTATACACTACATTGTTGCAATATTAGAAAAATAAATCTATAGATTGTTTATACAATAAAGAAAAAAATTGCTACATCACAAAATTTTCATTTTGTAGAATTAATTTTTTTAATGATATGCATTACAACTATATACTAATGAAAATATAAATATTATTTAAAAATATTCTTATGTTGTTAAATAATATAAAATATATTAATTGTAAATATAATATGGTATACTTAGTTTAAAATATGTATACAAGTTTAGTATAAAAAATAATTGTTTAAATCGCCCCCGGGCCAAAAAATGCTTTGGACCGGCAATGAGATGGTATAGTGAAAGGATAATATAATGAAAGTATATTGCATATAGGCTCGGCTCCCCTCCATCCCGTGAAAATATTTGAAGGCTATATAGACGCGCGACATATGTACTGTGTGTTTGTAGCCTATGCTGAATCAAAAGAGCCAACTGTACACGGTGTGCTCAACCTCTATCCGAACGAGATTGTGGGCACGCGATATGACCAGTGTATGTGATAAATTTTCTTTCCCTTGCCTCGGACATGGAGCCCATAATTTTGCCTTCCAAATGGACAAGCCTAGTGGGCTGCCACTGCTTCTACCGTGGAGATTGTCTGTGGCCAGTTGGCGCTGAATCGTGATGCCGAACCATGACGCCGAACGGCCTGTGCTGAAAGAGCTAACCTCTTCAGATCCCACACTGGCATTCGCATGCGTCCATAGCCATGACGTCCACGAGCCTACTATCGACCTAACTTATGTTGCGCTACCGATGGAGCCCTCTCATCCACCGTCGCTGAAATCACTATTTTGACTCTCTATCTATAACTACTACCACTAATAATGGGTCTATTGTACTAACACCCTTAAGAGTCTTATTCTAGAGGTAAATGCACCGGGAGCCTTAAAAAAACTTACACGCGACGGTCAATTTGGTATACAAATTTGTAAAACTAGATAATACACCGCGCGTTGCCGTAGAACATGTAAAATATGAACTTTAGAAAATTATGCATATTCAAGGTGAAGTGAAAGAGTAGAAGGTTTTTGAATCTATTATTTGTTGTTTCACAGGAAAAATGAAAAAAAGGAAAGTACCCAAGTCTCGTTGTTCCTTTTAGATGCATACCAAATTATTACTGCTGAAGAGGGCAGACCTCATGCTAAATAGCTCATGTGTCTTGGGAGACAAACATAAAGAGGGCATCTCATGATTTACAACATGTAGAAAGCACATATATTGCATGGCCAATTGACCATATATGGAACAGAATACTCATGGGGAAACCATTTCAGCTCCCGGATCCAGATGCTCCTGCTATGTGGACCACTCAGCTGCATAGCGATCCGCGCCCACACTACCGGAATTAGGTTCTATGCTAATGGCCCACGCCGTCAGGCCATCGGCATAGGGGCAAACCCCGTCGGGATACCCCTATGCTGACGACTGCCGTCGGCAACATGTACGTCGGCGTATCCAGGTCGAGCCGTCGGCACAAAAAAGCCGTCGGTATAGCGGGATATCCATAACTAGGCTGCAGCCTCCTATCCGTGCCTTCCATCTGCGGGAGCGGCGAAAGAAGCATGGTTCGACAGAGGCCACCAAGGATAGCGGCAGGGGCAGAGGAGTGGAGGCAGCGGGCAGTGCCGGCAGCGGCGGCGGAGGAGGGGAGGTGTCGTGGACCGTCGACCATGCCAAAGGGGCTGACCAGACGCAGAGATCGAGGGGAGGCGGCGGGCAGCACCAGCAAAGGCAGAGGTGTCGCGGACCGACAACCGTGCCAAAGGGGCGGACCACATGCAGAGATCGAGGGGAGGCAGCGGGCAGAGCCTCGAAGAGGAGGGGAGGTGTCGTGGACCGGCGACCTGCCAGAGGGGCAGACCACACGGAGAGATTGCTTCCTAGCCACCGCACTCTATACCATTGCCAGTGGAGTAGATTAGTCCTTTATTTAGGGAGAGAGAGAGGAAACAGAAAGGATGGTGGACATGATGATTGGGCTTCTATTTGCGCGAATTGACACCATTGAGCTTCAGTGGTAATTTAAGACTGGAAACAGAGTGATCACATGCAAGTCTAGATGCTAATAGAAATTAGTTACATGAAAAAATAATTGATGACGTGGCAAGTTGTTGAGGTGGATAGGCTACATGTCAAACAAATATGATAGTGAAGGTAAACTATTTAGGTATTATAGATGACGGAAGCAGGCTACCATTCTATTTGGCGGATGGCGGAACAAGGCTAAAAGTAATTAGTGATACATTTAATTACTTTGGCGGATAATGAAAGCAAGCTACTAAGAAGCTAAGACTAGTCACAATGGGTAGTAACTTAGACTAATAACATGCATATGTTACTAGTCTATGTTACTACCTCTATAGTGGGGAGTAACATATGTGTGGTGTCATGCAACAATTTATTTATTAGGTTGTGGATTCATCTTGTCTTAGTATGTGTGATGTTACATTAACTAGTTATGTTATCACATGCCTCTATTTTCTCATTAATTACTCGCCACATCATCTGTTTTATCTAAAGATGTGTAATATTACCACCTACGTTACTCCCACTATGATAGTCTAATCATGTAGCTATCCCTAAAGACTCTAAGCTCCTTTAAAATGGGATGCTCTCGACGCTCATAGTATTTTTTTGATCCTGCGTCCAGCTATCAGTCATTGGGAGTGCCATATCTTTTATTTTTTTAGTATCGGGTCATGGCCTGCTCACAACCACACGTCTACGGCCATAACTCTCACTAGATCGGCAACACGCCTTGGCGCGAGAGTGCCAGTCCTAACCTTTTGTAAGCAGGTAATGCTAAATTAGTAAGAAGCACGCCCTGAAGTATGTAATCAATGCACGGTTCAACACCAAAAGCAATGCAAATCTTTAACCTCATGAATTTTCTAATCAAAGTATATATCACAGAGTACAATTGAGGCACATCAAACTCGGCACAAAGGAATAGGCCAAGTAATGTTTAATAGATCAGGCTTGAGTAGCACATAGGCAGCAAGACAGTGCAAAATATTGAAAGCGAAGCATTTACACAGGAGGCTAGTGACAATCAGATAGCAGTCCTTCGCCAAGGACGGTTGAAATTCCTCGTCACGCAAAGAAAAGGTCATTCAGAGAAAAGTTGAGTAGCATTGGCCTGAAAGTGAAGAAAAAACCATATTACTGAAAAAGATATCTCAACATTTTTACAACAATAGACATCTACAGTGACCAAGACGAAACTATCAAGAAGGCAAGATTAGTAAACTAACATCAAGCAACATATTCCTGGAAACATTCTGACATTCTGTAGACCAAGGAAACATACATCTCTTTGACCAAACTAATTTAAAGGAGAATTTCTTTCAATCTTTGACCAACCTGTAGTTATTATCACTCTTCCATCCACACCTTATAAAAATGAACAGAGGAGTAAAATAACAAAACATGGTGCTTTAGTTAATGCAACAAAATATAAACCCTAACAAACATGAAGGCGTAGGATGATGGTTAAGAAAGTCAATAGCAAATAATTAGTGAGAAAGTAGGTCACCTCACTTAATCTACCTTCTGCAATATACAATACGATCAACACTTCTTTGTTTCATGTAAAGACCAGTACCAACTCTAGGTGTTAGTGAAACAGTTAATGGAAAGACCAATGTTGGGGTTTGTAATGTTTCAAATAGATACTCTACATAGTTGGTGACAGATGCAAATCCAAAACTTTGTCACGAGACACTCTTGATTGTTGATCGGATGTTTTCCCTTTATTAGTACATTGTACAATTTTTTGGCTAGTGAGAATAGGCAACCAATACTAACCCTGTCATACAACAGTTCAGGTCCACAATGTTGTTAAAATCAATTCCATAGATCCATCAAAATAAAATGTTGTTCACAAACCATTCTCTTATGGAAGACCAAATTTTAGCAGTACCAAAATGACCCACGGTGCTACTGGTTCTACTAACGTGACGAAACAAAATCCACACTCTAATGAATTACTAAACACCTGATTAGGCAGTGGACACATTTTCTATGGCTTAGGCAGACCAAATTAAGGAGAACTGAGAACATCTTTGTTAACGGCACAGGGTGTACAATGTACAATGTTCTCAATTCTACTGACTATGAAACATATGTTCTCTACGGTCTTACAACATTATAAAAATTATCTTATCAACGACTGCATTAAGAAAGAGAACAAAGAAGTCCTAGCAAAATAGCGGATGAGAGCACATTTTAGTATCCACATGAATGAGGTACACATGATGCCGGTCCTTGTACCACCTAACTATCATTTTAACTACAAGCTTTGGATCTTCAGTTGGATAAATCACAAGGCTTTGATTTCAGTTAGATTTAAAAACTTTGGGCCTTCAGACAACAAATGTAACAGCAATCAAATGTACCTTCTGCTGACCTGGGCGTCAAGGTTGGGGGTGACGGTGACCTCGCCGTCGGGGTTGATGCTGCCAGCAACCTTGGGGTCGGGGTAGGGGCTCGCGGCGATCTGGCCATCACGTCCTAGTGCAGTAAAGAGTAACATGGTTTCAATATTGTAACAAGCATCGACTAAAGAAGTGCACCTATATGTAGAACAAGCACATCTGTTGCTAGCTCTCGTCTCACATCACATCTTAATTCATTCATGTACAAAGACTAACAATCAATCATGGCAAGAATCTGAACCCTTTGGCTAACAAGTTGAACAAAATAGAGAAATAATGGATCAGGTTGGCGTGGGTGGCACGAATCGGACCGGCGAGCTGCGTGCTGCTCTGGGGCTGCGCATGATCCCGCGAGCCGCGTGGGCTCAGGGGCGGCCGGAAGAGTAGTGTGCCGCCGACGGGCAGGCCGGAGGGGCGGAGGCTCAAATCGTAAAGCACTGCATGCCTTTTATTTGCTTCATATCAACTGAATTTCAAATCAAGAGCAACAATCAGAAGGGTTTTAACCAGTATATCTGGAAGACAAAGAACATAACAAAGAGGTAAACAAAGCAAGAGCTCCAAAAACTAAGTAACTTGACCCAAGAAGCATGATAGCAGGGCACATCAAATCAAGAAGCAGAAGGGCATAAAGGAGTGGAAGATAGAAATTAGGGGGAGGCAGAGCAGGTCACCATGCCTCTGAGGCAAGAGAAGCATTGGGGTCCATTCTTGGCCAAATTCAGATATGCAATGTAGGAGTACGAACAGGAAGATCAGTTCGTCTGCACCACCACTATACATCTTCAAAGGCACTGCACAGCAAAAGAAAATTGGTGCACTAACTAAAACAAATAATAAATAAAGATTCATTTGAGATTAGCGATATCAGACTGTATAGAGAAGCTAACTTCTAGCAACCGAAAATTATGAGCAAGACAGATTATATACCAGAATAAACATAGCTTCAGTTATGGAGTTCAGGTTAACTGAGTTCAGGCAGATGCCATCGTTATAGGTGAAGCGCAGCCCGGTCCTGCTGTTCCTCTTCCTGATGCTATAGGGCGGCAAAATGTCCCCTCTATTGAACACCTCCACGTACATTGCGACCCTGGCCACGAGAAGCTGCAATAATAGTCCAGGGAGGGAGGAGATATATCAATAAGAATAATGACAAATGCCAATAGATTTGATACAATTGTACTGCACACTGTTTCTGAATGCCACAAATTTATTGCCTGAGTCAAATCTATAGTACCATTGTATCAAGTCAAGGCAATAAAGTCAAATCTACTTGGAAGTACATGCAAGGGCCCTAAGCACTCCAAAGGATGGTGCACATCATGCGAGGGTCCAAAGCACTCCATGATTTGATACAAGGTAAAATAATAACAGAGGACAAATGAAGTAGAACAATCAGTACACAAGAAAGCAAGGAAATGGTAACATGCACATCAAAGCAAGTTAAACAGATAAGATAAATACCTAACAGAAGGGATCACTTCTTCCTGCCTTTCTTGCCCGCACTCACTGGGGCAATAACAGGAACAAATGGTTCAAACCTGAAAACCATGGGCACAAGGGGGAAAATCATATCAGGCAACAAACATGGGTACATTTTCAGTGGAAGCGATGCCGACTGGCAGAATAACAGTAATCACCTCTTTGCATCAGCTCGTCTTTCTCGACGATGTTCTTTTGGACAATCTTCTCACTAACCGAATCTGCCATCTCGCCGGCCTATAATGGGAAGTACGACCCTGAAAATGGGAAGTAATGTGATCACAGAGGCATGGCGACCAAGTCTATAGAGCATAGGCAAAGAGGAAACTGAATTTACCTCAGATAACATGCCAACTGAAGCCGATGGTTTAGAACTATTCCCTGCAAGATTGCTGGATGCGTAAGTGGAGTTGCTGGAGTCATGATGACATCACCTTCTTCAATACATTCCATGAAGCTGTTGATATTATTTCTAGCACCTCAGCGTATATGTGGTTACCCTGACAGTCGAAGAACTATTGTGTAAGCATTTGTGAGAACAGGAATTAAAGAACTGTCTAGGAAACAATCACATAGACGATAGGATGATTGTACCCTGGCGGTATGTATCCGTAATGGGTTCATTATCAGTCCCACCACGGTGCTGCCATAGTCGTGAGACATACACACGGATACGCCAAATGGTATTTCCCTGACGAAGCAGGGACACAAGATTGAACTCCATCTGTAGAAATAGCAATCATCAAATATTAGATAGCCTCCAGAGAAAAGATTAGAAGACAGAATACTCATCAGAAACAAGAGATAAATAATGCAGAATGGGAAACCCAAGGTGTTACATGGAATAACCTTTTTTCAGAAATAATTCAACTCTATCGTGAAGCAAGCTATGAACAAAACAAGACCAGACCGTTCATAGTATATACAGTTATTGAAGAGCAAGTAGTATATAAAATTTAGAGCTAAGTATCAATAAGGGCTCCTTTCACACAAGCAGAGATAGCATGATCATAATATACATATAAACACACTGGCAGTAGGAAGCCTCGTTATCCATGCACCCCAGAAGGACATCATCCACACAGATAGGCATCGTTATAGATGACACGAGCAAAAGCACAACTATTACTAACTATTCTTAGGGTTTAATACAAAGCAAATCCACCTAAAAAGAGTACTATCATGGATCTAACATTGTATCAAGAAAAGAAAAGGAGAGACATGTACTAACTGGACACTGAAGGCATATCATCTCCTAGGATACTATGGTAAAACTACAACCCAGAATAAACACATGCAAAGTTTTCTCTAAATGTTAATATATGCATGCTTTGACAATTTTCTAACCCAAACAAATAACTCAAAACCAACCCATGTGGATCTGGAACAACACATTTAAATCCTTATTACTAAGGGCAATCATTCTTAACAGTAATCCACAACTAAAAAACCAAGAATAACTCAAAACCAAATGCACCATTTACTCTTCTCCTAATTCAGCGATGGTGCAACACGTGTATTGCTCAATCTATATATCCAACTAATGTATAGCCTTCAACCATCTATGTCGATGCATCTCACCTCTAACTGAACTGTTACTACCCAAAACAAAAATACACTGCATATGTACCAAGAGAAGTAATCCTTGATTTCTCTTTGCATAGCAATAATGAAATTAAACAAAGGAGAACATAATGCTTACATAGACATGATAAACATCAGAATTAGATATTTTGTCAGAAGCATAGCACACACATGATAGTAAAAGCCCAGAAAAGGAAGAAAAAATGTGAGAGGAATGAAATATGGTGAGAAGCAACCTTGGAACCAGAGTGAGAGGGGCATCACATGTACGTGCTGCTTCCAAGGACTACCTCGTTCTTCAGCCCATTGTAGATCTGAAAATAAAAGGCAACCGAGGTTGACATCAGAGAGAGAGAGAGAGATGGCCGGGGCGCTTTGCTCCCTGATGAACCGCAGCGAGCTAGCGTGCTGCACAGGAGCAAATGGATAGAATCGAAGCAAGCAAGCCACAGAGAGATATTTCAGCATCATTCATGTTATCACCTGAAGATTCTGGTATCATAGCAAACGATCTAAGAATTACTTACCAACAGAAAAACTATGTGATGTGCATTATTTACACAAACCAATATTTTCATATAGGGCCAGAGAGATATTTCAGCATCCAAACCAATAAGAATGAAATAATCTAAGAGTACTATCACTATAGAGCAACAATTTATGAACTTGTTGTTAGTCAAAAGTAACAATATGTTCAGGCAAAAGGCCTAAGCATTAAGTATAATTAAAACCCACACTATATGAATCATACTCAAGATTCTTTTGCATAGTCAGTCAATCACACCACACAAATATTAATATTAATTACCAAGAGAGTATTTCCAATCCTAGCGGAATACTACCAAATTTAAACTGTCATAGGACATGGATAATATCATGTATATCGTATTATCAAGCCATAGTCCTATTGCAGAAAATTATATTATTGAGCATGATTTGCTCACCTGATATAGATCACAAAGGGTCCCAATATACTTGAGGCAAGTTGTTCAACAAATATTTTGGTCTGGGCTCAGAAAATTGGATCGAATCTATCTGGAGTCGTTCCACCGAGTCGAGATGAAATCAGTACCTGCAGCCTGGGGATCAGTTGCTCATGCTCAAGAAATTGCTCTTTTTTCTAAGCCAAAAAGGTGCACAATCAGAACCATGATAAGAAAGTATTTTTTTCTAACAAACTCACAACAAAGAGTAAATCAACAGCTAGCAGGTGATTCACAGGATATGCACATGAAATAGACTTAGCTACAGGATAAATCATGAAATGAGACTGAGAGCACCAAAATAGATATGTAGATACTCTTCCTATTTTCTTCGTTTGCTAAATTAACATAGAAGAGCAAGAGATTACATATCTTCTTCTTCCCAGTAACTCTAGAGAACTGCATCTCTACCCCTTGGGACCCGACCCCCTGCAAATGAACATATCAAAATATCAAATCTTGAGGGAATGACCTCGTAAATCCACGCGAGACTGTGAGAGAGAGGGGGGTGGGGGAAGTGGAGAGGGCGCTGACCGCTAGCTAACTTCGCACGGCAGATCAGAGGCTGCTCACCGCGGGTCGTCCTCTTCCCGGAGGTGCATGAATCTATATCCTTTTAACAAACTTTTTAAATTGCATTTCAGTATGATCCGAATTATGGGCACGACTACCCAGCCATTTTGGGTACATCACTTGGACTAAAGATGCCATCAATTAGTACTCTAGTTTTTTCAGAGTGGGCATTTGTACTGTGGAGGAATTAACTGCAATCAGAGGATAATACATACATCAATATTAGTGAGCTGAGCTTGGAAAGTGACTTGGGGATTCTTCCGGTGATTATCGGCATACAAATCCAAACCGATCAATTTCTTCCGTTTGCCCATTATTTTGGGATCTCGCCATTGAGGTTGTTCCTATACAACTCCCTGCAAATCAAGTTCATATTGAGAAAATCAAACCATTTTGTTCTATTCAAATAACAGAAACGATGAATTCATCGCAGGAGCACATACAGGTACTAAATATTCACAAGACGGCTGAGCTCAGGTACTAAAGATGAAGGATTTATGTGCAAACCCAAAGATAACTGGCTGGCTAATCTAACTCTTTCACTTAATAAACCCAAGAAAGCCTGAGGCCTGCATCAAAAATTTCTTTAATAAACATACAAGGGTCATCCCCATATAGCAGTTTCTTCTACTAAATCCCTGTCTATCAAGCACCTCCTCTCGTAAATAAATATGGCAGGGCTCTCTAATCAATCAAGCAACCGGAAGAACATGATGCACCAAAGAGAACTGCTTATTAGGGAGCCATAAACGCATCAAACCTAATAAGAAAAATAAAGTAGGGGGTAAGTAGCTACCTAAACACCCAAGATGTGCTCTGCGTACACGTGAGGCAGCAATCCACGACAAGCGTAGTACCTGCAAAACAAATTAGCCAGCACATAAACAATACAATGTCAATCAGGTGAAGAGGAAGCACACAAAAATGAAAGAAGCAAGAGAAGAAAATGAACGCCCAGCAAGCAGCCAAAATAGCCCAAGAAACATCCAAAGGAACGGCAGAGGCAAGAAGAAGAAACCAAAAGAGGAATAGGAGATGCAAAAGGATCCAAATGCAGAAAGATTTGGGGGAGATCAAATCCACTGGGCCAATCCGCGGCAACCGGGCCATGTCGAGGCTAAAATTAACAAACCTAACCTGATCCCTATGAATCACGATATACAGACCTATATAAACAACGGGAAAGAGGAACCCGCGTCTCCCTCCTCACCTGCTCTGCTCGGTTGCGCCATGGCCGACCTTGCGGGCGGCTCCTCGGTGATCTGGACGCGCCGCCTGACCTGCCCAGCCACGGTGGCCCTCCCTGTCCTGGCTCGTGATGAGGGGAGGAGGAGAGGAGAGGGTGGGGGCGCTCCTCTTGCCGTGTGCAGGCGAGGACGATCGCGACGACGCCGGGGAAGTGGACGGAGGCGGTCCGGCGGGCTGGGCGAAGTAGACGGCGGCGGCGGGAGCTGCTAGGGTCAGGGGTTGGGTGGAGAAGGAGGGACGAGCGACTGCAGGAGGAGGCGGTGGTGATGCGGTGGGGCGAGCGGCTAGGAAGGGGAGAGAAGACTGCGAGCGGGACGGGCGAGGCGGGACGGCGGGGCGGGGTGGGCGAGGTGGCGGGGCGGGGAAAGGCGGGCGAGCGGGGCGGGGCGGGCGAGGGAGGGGGCGTGAGTGCGGGAGAGGAGGAGGCTAGGGTTCACCAGGGGAGCCGGCCCTTTTATACCCCACCACCCGAAATGACCAAAATGCCCTGGTGCGGGCATGGTATTTACATTCTGTTGCCATTACTATTCATTCCAACAGTGTTTCTTCCAGATCCGACGGCCCATATCCTCCCACCTCTCGATCCAACGGATGAAAACGCATCAAGGGAACCGATCCAACGGCCCAGAATCACTGATATCTAAGGAGCCTTGTAGGAACATCACTAGTAGAAAAAGGGCCTTTAGTCCCGGTTCTGAAACCGGGACTAAAGGGTCGGTACTAAAGCCTCCCCTTTAGTCCCGATTCTAACTGGAACCGGGACTAAAGGCCCTCCACGTGGCCGCTGCCTGGAGGTCCACCTTTAGTCCCGGTTGGTAACACCAACCGATACTAAAGGAAATTTTATGATTTTTTTGATTTTTTTTGATTTTTTTTTGATTTCAAATTTCTGAATTATTTTAACCTCTAATCTCTAATCACCCCTCATCACTGCTCAATTTAACATTTAATCTCCAATCATCCCTCATCATTCCAAATCATCTAACTTTCCGAACGGTCACACATCCTCTCACTACTCTAGCCTGAGCACGCTTAACTTTCGGGTTCTATTCTCCCTCGTTTCCAAGTCTGCATTTGTTGTTTTCCTGACAATAGTAAGATGTCAATCCTATTAACCCTCAGGAATTTAGCTTGAGCATGAAGTCACACATTTCACTGTTTGAGTTTGAAACTATTATTCTAAAAATCAATAATTATTTAGTAACACTAATATTTCTTGAATAAGTAGTTTGACCACAGTTGACCAAAATTCAAAAAAACTGAAATAATTATTTAGTAACACTAATATTCTTGAATAATTATTTAGTAACACTAATACTTCTTGAATAAGTAGTTTGACCATAGTTTGACCAGATTTAACAAAAATTCAAAAAAAAGACTGAAATTTGAGCATAACTTTTTTTCCTTTTAGAATTTGAGGATTCTAAAAATTTGCAAACCAGCCGTAGGCGGTCTCCATCGGATGTGGATTTTCGTTCCGAACATTTTGATATATTATACATTTTTTTCCGACATCGTATGCAAAAGTTATAGCCGTTTTACATTTTCCCTACATTTTTTGCAAAACATGTCCAAATTTAAGTTTTTAAATTTTCCTAACTAGTAGATGTAGTAATATAACTATCTCTCGAAGGATTTTATTTTTTGAAGTTTTTATCATTTTCTTTTGATTTTTTCAAAACAAAAAAGGCGATCCAGGGGGGTAGAGTTTGAAAATGGGACCTTTAGTCCCGGTTTGAGACACAAACCGGGACTAAAGGGCTAAAGGGCATCGCACCCTTTAGTCTCGGTTCGTGTCTCAAACCAGGACTAAAGGGCTCAGGTGAACCGGGACTAATGCCTTAGCCGCACAAACCGGAACCAATGCTCACATTAGTCCCGGTTCGTGACTGAACCGAGACTAATGTGAATATTGCCTCGTGACCAAAACCCTGTTTTCTACTAGTGCACCCTTCTCTTATTTCTGGATGCATCCAAATGACCACAAGGTTTCTCAAAGAAAAAGAAAAAAGACCACACCAGGTGCAAATCCACGTATTGAGCATTTTTCCTTACACGTAAATGAATTATTAGTCAAGCTTAGCTTATAGACTTTTTTTTGTGTGAATACTAGCTTAACTTGTAAATGCAACTCAACTTATGTACATATGGGCGCACACGAGTGCCCAAATTTTGGCTCCCGACTCCATCGAGCTTGAAATTTTAAATAAATTTGAAAATGACCTTTTGAATTAAAAAAATAAAGTTTCTTCTATAATTACATAGGGATATTCTTCATGTAACTTTAGATCTTCTTTCAATAATACGGTTCTCAAGATCAAGCCACCAAACAACGTCTCCGCCGAGCACATCTCGCAGTTTTCACTCTTTGGATGCTCTTGCACGAGGTCGAACTCGATGAGCTCACCGAGGACGACATCCTATGGAAGCACACGGCTAGTGGGCAATATTCGGCGGCATCTGCATACAAGGCACAGTTTTTAGGGATGGTTCTCTCACCCATGAAAAAAATGATTTGGAAGGCTTGGGCTCCTCCAAAAGTCAAGTTCTTTGCTTGGTTAGCTCTTCAAGATAGAATTTGGACGGCCGATAGATTGGCAAAGCATGGATGGCCAAATTGTGACATGTGCCCTCTTTGCAAGAGGGTGCAAGAAAGCGGGACTCACCTCCTCTACAAGTGTCGCTACACGAGAAGGCTATGGTCTTTGGTCATTGACAAATACCACATTCTCGGGCTCGACACAAACACTTGGCCCTTGTTCGACACGGTTGAGGCTTGGTGGGCAAGTACTTGCGACAGCGCCACGCCATTCAGACAAGCCAAGGCATCCCTCACCATGCTTGTCTCATGGACTATTTGGAACGAGCAAAACGCGAGAGTGTTCAAGCAGAAGAGCGCGCCACCGACTGCATTGCTTGCCTCCATCACGACCGAGGCTAGCCTCTGGATCATTGCCGGTGCAAAAAAACTAGGGTCAATAATATTGCGAGAGTAATTCCCATGCCGTGTAATCGGGTTGCTTGTAACAAACTATATTCTCTCTTATTTAATGGATGAGGCAAAGCTTTTGCCTCCATTTCAAAAAATATATATTATACATTAGCAAAAAAATAAAATCCGGCCCAAAAACTATAAGATACAAACCCATTTTCATCATGTGTTTGCTTTTCTTTCTTCTCTAGTATATCATATGCAGATATGTATAATGGTGAAACTTCATATTGGAGCTTGGGAACTAAAGCGACTTTATGTAACACACATACGCGCGCACACACACTATCAACCAACTGAGAAACGAAGGGAGTAGATAGTGTTTCCTATGTTCAGTTTTTGTTGCTACCGTCCCCACATGTGGGATCATCGCCCTCCAACAGTGTCCGCCTCCACTGCGTGAATGTGTTGACCTTGTGTCATGGAGGTAGCAGATGATGCTACCTTCCCAGGCCTCGGAGAATCACCTCCCACCAACAATGCACGCTCCCACCATGTGGAGATGTTGACTTGGGTGCTATAGTTGAAACATCTTGAAGGTAGCAGCCGACGCTAACGTCCCATAAATAAATGCTCTACTCCTTCGACGCCACATGAAGCTACGATATTGCCTCCCGGATCCGCCAAGCACTGAAAGGGGACTAGAAATTGTCGACGCCAGATGGCGAGCAAGATAGCACTACCTTGCTCGGGTGGAATTGACCATTTATTTGCCTCCACCCAATGACCTCACTGCATTTCCCCTTTAAAAGTTGTACCTTTCTTTCTCTACTGCTTTCATTCCCGCATCATTGTGTGATATGTGTCCAACGGCCTCTTGGTTTGCCCATCCCCCTCTCTTCTTTCTTCTTCCTTCTCCCAATAACCCAAATCTACCCCCTTCAACAATTATGTATGCCGATCTAATTTTGTCGGGAGAAGTTTTGGTCAATATTATACTTTCCTCCTTTTGATTTATGTCATTATGTGGCGACTACCACAACATCTCGAGCTGCATTGGTTTGCTAAACTGAACCATCTATCCTCCTAATGTTTGGTTGTGCAAAATTCTTTGTATCAATGTTGTCAAGGTATTTGGAAATCCATGCAGATCTGCAAGTGTGGTTGTGTAGATTTTTTTGTCCACAAGGTTTTTGATGGCAATCCATACATGTTGCAGCAAGAAATGTTCAGTGGGTATACATGTTATAGATTTTGTCCCCAACTTAATATCGTGATGTACTTATTTTTAGCTATGGGAGCAAAATATATTTCAATCCTTCTGTTACTTTCTCCCACTTGAACCAATTACTGATGTGTTCGTAACAAGAAACTTCTATTGATACTTTTGTTGTCCAATGATTTTTGGGATTAGCATGAATTTTGGCTACAGAAAACTGTGTAGTTCTTTCTTCACGTTCAACAACACTTACTTGAAACTTCAAAGTATTTGGGCTAGAGAAATGGAAAACTAGAGTTCATGGTTTAGCAAGACCCCTATTCACCTCAGTATTGCAATTCAAACGAATTTGTTGTGTATTTGCTTATTTTTGTTTCCGAATGTTTCAAGAAGACACAAATTTGCAAATGGAACATGGAGAAGAACTCCACGCCAATCCGCTGATACGAATAAGGCAATAATGGAGCAGGACGGTGTTGACTATTCAAATCATTTAGGATAGGTGAGATAAACATGCATATCAAAAGTTAATTTTGTTTTTCTGAATGTGAAATCAAATATTCCATGCAACTTTTTATGTTTATCCAGTTTAAGGGTTTTTGGTCCCAGTGGTAGTCATTGGCGGATGGTTAGAGAAACGGCACGGCAAAGCACGTGTATGCTTCTAGTCCATACTAAATTTGACGAAAGCTAGCCTTCTACCAAACAAAAAAGGTACATCACGTAGTTTTTCTAAGCATGTAAGATGATTTGGCGGAAGGCTATTTAGCCGAGCCTGTTATTTAGGGGAAGGTTAGTGGAAGACATTTTTGTAAGTTATAGAAATGAACATATAAGATATAGGGTTGAATGACCGGCTCCCGAATCAGTGTGCAGATACCAGTTCGAATCGGTCGGCGGACGAATACGGTCTCCGTTTTACGGATCAGGAGATGCCCTTACTGCCAAATGCTAGAACCGAAATCAAGCGAACAACTCGAGGCAGTGACGACAAGAGTCACAATCCATGCACCGGCATACCTCAGCTATTCAATAATTCCACTTCTTAAGAAGCAGGCGACACTGTTTTTTTTTTTTTTGGTGAGAAGCAGGCGACAATGTCAATAGATAATTTGATCTATCTATTTGACAAAAGGAAAACCTGCGTACCCCCGCAAAAAAAGGAAATCATGCGTACACAAATGCATGCATCACACGAGTTACTTTAGTATGCTCATACAAATGGCGGTACCCCATAGTTCAACAACAAGGTGTTACTAACGGTTAGATCATCACCACGACTATGTGTAAGCTGAGTAATTTTTTTTTTTGCTGTAAAAGCATCTCTAGCGGACCCCTTAAAACACACCGAACTATAAAATA
>NC_057812.1:692984441-692994684 GCF_018294505.1 Triticum aestivum
GAGCGTGGACGCGGGCGTGACTCGTGGGGTGACCATGGAGAAGACGACGCCCGCGCACGGCGGGGGGCAATGTTGCTTGCCAGTGAAGCCCGACAACGGAGGCAACTTGAGGCAGGGGCAGCTTGCCGGTGACTCGCAGACCGGCAAAGGCGCGGACGCGCATGGATGGAGGCGAGGCCCGGCTCAGCCAGCACCGTGCGGGATGCACAGAGCCCGTGCTTGGGGGCGAAACCGACTGGGGCCGGACTTGGCAAAGGCTGCAGGGCGGCTTTGGAAGCAGGCGGCAGCAGCGGCGTCCGGCCGGCGCCGGCGAGGCTGCGGAAACGGTGACGGATTCCCGAGGCTGCGGAAACGGCGCCGGCGAGGTGCGCCGCGGGCGGCTCAAAACCGAGAGCAGGAGGCAGAGCTCGACGGGGGCGGCTTTGGCTCGGGAGGACCCGGGACGGCGCCCAGCGGCGCTTCCCAACAGCGGCCTCGGCGCGCACCTAGACCTGGAGCGGGCGTTCGCGACGACTTCCTCGCCGGGCAGGTCGAGGCGCCACGGGACGACAGCCACGCGCACTCCAACTCGGGGCGAATGTGAAGATGATGCCCGGTGACCAGCTGGCCATCAGCAAGGAGACGGGCCGTCGGCTCGGCATGCTCGCATCGGCCTCGGCGCGCCCTTGGACTGGAGCCGGCCCTGGTCCACGCCGAACACCACGCTCAGGTGCCCTGGTCCATGCCGGACACGCCGGACACCATGCTCGGGCGCCGACGCCTCGAAATCCGGCGACGGTATGAACTCTTTGAGCACGAGCGGCGGCCTCGCCCCCGCGCCGCCATGGCTCCCCATCTGGCCATGCGCGCTCCGCTCCGCGAGCCCCTCCCCGCCCTGGCCATGCGTGCGCCGCCACGGCCGTGCGAGCCCCGCTCCGGCTATGTGTGGTAGGTGATGCCGTGGTGGAAGGAAGAGGAGAGGAGAGAGGAGAAAGAAAAGAGAGAAAGGAGAGAAGAGATGAGAGAGAGGGAAGAAAGTGTTGGAAATATGCCCTAGAGGCAATAATAAAATGGTTATTATTATATTTCTTTGTTCATGATAATTGTCTATTGTTCATGCTATAATTGTGTTATCAGGAAATCGTAATACATGTGTGAATACATAGACCACAACACGTCCCTAGTGAGCCTCTAGTTGACTAGCTCGTTGATCAAAAGATAGTCATGGTTTCCTGACTATGGACATTGGATGTCATTGATAACGGGATCACATCATTAGGAGAATGATGTGATGGACAAGACCCAATCCTAAGCATAGCTCAAAGATCGTGTAGTTCGTTTGCTATAGCTTTTCCGAATGTCAAGTATCATTTCCTTAGACCATGAGATTGTGCAACTCCCGGATACCGTAGGAGTGCTTTGGGTGTGCCAAACATCACAACGTAACTGGGTGACTATAAAGGTACACTACAGGTATCTCCGAAAGTGTCTGTTGGGTTGGCATGAATCGAGCCTGGGATTTGTCACTCCGTATGACGGAGAGGTATCTCTGGGCCCACTCGGTAATGCATCATCATAATGAGCTCAATGTGACCAAGTGGTTGATCACGGGATCATGCATTATGGTACGAGTAAAGTGACTTGCCGGTAACGAGATTGAACGAGGTATTGGGATACCGACGATCGAGTCTCAGGCAAGTAACGTATCGATTGACAAAGGGAATTGTATACGGATTGATTGAATCCTCGACATCGTGGTTCATCCGATGAGATCATCGAGGAGCATGTGGGAGCCAACATGGGTATCCAGATCCCGCTGTTGGTTATTGACCGAAGAGTCGTCTCGGTCATGTATGCGTGTCTCCCGAACCCGTAGGGTCTACACACTTAAGGTTCGGTGACGCTAGGGTTGTTGAGATATTAGTATACGGTAAGCCGAAAGTTGTTCGGAGTCCCGGATGAGATCCCGGACGTCACGAGGAGTTCCGGAATGGTCCGGAGGTGAAGATTTATATATAGGAAGTCAAATTTCAGCCATCGGGAAAGTTTCGAGGGTACTCGGTATTGTACCGGGACCACCGGAAGGGTCCCGGGGGTCCACCGGGTGGGGCCACCTATCCCGGGGGTCCCCATGGGCTGAAGTAGGAGGGGAACTAGCCCCTAGTGGGCTGGTGCGCCCCCCTTGGGCCCCCCTGCTCCTAGGGTTGGAAACCCTAGGGGTGGGGGGCGCCCCACTTGGCTTGGGGGGCAAGCCACCCCCTTGGCCGCCGCCCCCCTTGGAGATTGGATCTCCTAGGGCCGGCGCCCCCCTAGGGACCCTACATATAGTGGGGGGAGGGAGGGCAGCCGCACCCTAGCCCCTGGCCTCTCCCTCTCCCTCCCGTGACACTCCTCCCTCTCCTTGTGCTTGGCGAAGCCCTGCCGAGATCACCGTTGCTTCCGCCACCACGCCGTCGTGCTGCTGGATCTTCATCAACCTCTCCTTCCCCCTTGCTGGATCAAGTTGGAGGAGACGTCTTCCCAACTGTACGTGTGTTGAACGCGGAGGTGCCGTCCGTTCGGCGCTAGGTCATCGGTGATTTGGATCACGACGAGTATGACTCCATCAACCCCGTTCTCTTGAACGCTTCCACGCGCGATCTACAAGGGTATGTAGATGCACTCGTTTCTCCCTCTTTGCTAGATGACTCCATAGATTGATCTTGGTGATGCATAGAAAATTTTAAAATTCTGCTACGTTCCCCAACAGTGGCATCATGAGCTAGGTCTATGCGTAGTTTCTATGCATGAGTAGAACACAAAGCAGTTGTTGGCGTCGATATTGTCAATTTGCTTGCCGTTACTAGTCTTATCTTGATTCGCCGGCATCGTGGGATGAAGCGGCCCGGACCGACCTTACGGGTACGCTTACGTGAGACTGGTTCCACCGATTGACATGCACTAGTTGCATAAGGTGGCTGGCGGGTGTCTGTCTCTCCCACTTTAGTCGGATCGGATTCGATGAAAAGGGTCCTTATGAAGGGTAAATAGAAATTGGCATATCGCATTGTGATTTTGGCGTAGGTAAGAAACGTTCTTGCTAGAAACCTATAGCAGCCATGTAAAAACTTGCAACAACAATTAGAGGACGTCTAACTTGTTTTTGCAGCATGTGTCGTGTGATGTGATATGGCCAAAAGGATGTGATGAGTGATATATGTGATGTATGAGATTGATCATGTTCTTGTAATAGGAATCACGACTTGCATGTCGATGAGTATGACAACCGGCAGGAGCCATAGGAGTTGTCTTTATTTATTTATGACCTGCGTGTCAACATAAACTTCATGTAATTACTTTACTTTATTGCTAAAGCGTTAGCCATAGTAGTAGAAATAATAGATGACGAGACAACTTCAAGAAGACACGATGATGGATATCATGGTGTCATGCCGGTGACAACGATGATCATGGAGCCCCGAAGATGGAGATCAAAAGGAGCAAATGATATTGGCCATATCATGTCACTATTTGATTGCATGTGATGTTTATCATGTTTTACATCTTATTTGCTTAGAACGACGGTAGCTTAAATAAGATGATCCCTCGTAATAATTTCAAGGAAGTGTTCCCCCTAACTATGCACCATTGCGAAGGTTCGTTGTTTCAAAGCACCATGTGATGATCGGGTGTGATAGATTCTAACGTTCGAATACAACGGGTGTAAGCCAGATTTACACACGCAATACACTTAGGTTGACTTGACGAGCCTAGCATGTACAGACATGGCCTCGGAACACAGAAGACCGAAAGGTCGAGCATGAGTCGCATAGAAGATACAATCAACATGAAGATGTTCACCGATGTTGACTAGTCCGTCTCATGTGATGATCGGACACGGCCTAGTTGGCTTGGATCATGTTTCACTTAGATGACTAGAGGGATGTCTATCTGAGTGGGAGTTCATTGAATAATTTGATTAGATGAACTTAATTATCATGAACTTAGTCTAAAATCTTTACACTATGTCTTGTAGATCAAATGGCCCACGCTAATGTTGCCCTCAACTTCAACGCGTTCCTAGAGAAAACCAAGCTGAAAGATGATGGCAGCAACTATACGGACTGGGTCCGGAACCTGAGGATCATTCTCATAGCTGCCCAGAAATATTATGTCCTAGAAGCACCGCTAGGTGACGCACCCATCCCAGAGAACCAAGACGTTATGAACGATTGGCAGTCACGTGCTGATGATTACTCCCTCGTTTAGTGTGGCATGCTTTACAGCTTAGAACTGGGGCTCCAAAAGCGTTTTGAGAGACACGGAGAATATGAGATGTTCGAAGAGCTGAAAATGGTTTTCCAAGCTCATGCCCGGGTCGAGAGATATGAAGTCTCCGACAAGTTCTTCAGTTGTACAACCGCTTGACTCAAAATGTTCTGTCAGTGAGCACATACTCAAAATGTCTGGGTTGCATAACCGCTTGACTCAGCTGGGAGTTAATCTCCCGGATGACGCGGTCATTGACAGAATCCTTCAGTTGCTTCCACCGAGCTACAAGAGCTTTGTGATGAACTTCAATATGCAGGGGATGGAAAAGACCATTCCTGAGGTATATTCAATGCTGAAATCTGCGGAGGTGGAAATCAAAAAGGAACATCAAGTGTTGATGGTGAATAAAACCACTAAGTTCAAGAAAGGCAAGGGTAAGAAGAACTTCGACAAGGGGGTTGCCGCACCCGGTAAGCAAGCTGCCGGGAAGAAGCCAAAGAATGGACCCAAGCCCGAGACTGAGTGTTTTTATTGCAAAGGAAGTAGTCACTGGAAGTGGAATTGCCCCAAATACTTAGCGGACAAGAAGGCCGGCAACACTAAAGGTATATGTGATATACATGTAATTGATGTGTACCTTACCAGTGCTCGTAGTAGCTCCTGGGTATTTGATACCGGTGCGGTTGCTCACATTTGTAGCTGAAAGAAGGAGCTGCGGAATAAACGGAGACTGGCGAAGGACGAGGTGACGATGCGCGTCGGGAATGGTTCACTAGTAGAAAAAGGGTCAAACGTGAAGCACATTAGTGCCGGTTTGAATTTGAGCCGGCACTAATGTGTCCATTAGTGCCGGTTCCAACGGCTAGCCGGGCCGCTCTCATTAGTACCGGTTTGTGGCGAACCTTTAGCACCGGTTTGTGCCACGAACCGGCACTAATGAGAGTGGTGGCAGGATGTTGTCAGTCTGGGGCCCCTCCAGCACCTTTAGTACCGGGTCGTATCACGAACCGGTACTAAAGGTCGTCCTACATAGACCCTTCGTCCACCCGAGCTCGCTCTGTTCTTCCCCTTTCCCCTCTCCTATCTGTTCTTTTCCCTCTTCCTCTCAAGCTCATCACACATTTTTCCCAAAATTTGTCAAGATTTGAAGGCCCCCATCCATTCAAATGATCACAAAGGTTAGCAACCTTTTCCTTTCATCTCTCATTGCTAGATTAGCTCATGCAATGCTTTATATAGTGATTGATTTTTGAGTTTAGTAATTTGGGAGGAATTATATATATGTGCTAGTATTTGATTTATATGCAATTTGAGGTCAAAAATAACACTTAGTTTGCATATGTAGGTGTGGTTTACTTAGTACCTTCTAAATCTCCGTCGTAACCACCGTCGATCGCTCGCAACGTCCCGCCGCTGGCACCACCTTGTGGTGAGCCTCTTGTTCATGAAGTTTTATATAAAAAATTGATGTTTGTGTGATTTGGATATATAGTTACTCGTATAATTATCTTACCCATACGTTGTTTGTTATACATAGTGCCATGGTTTTGATATCCGTCCCCGTCGGCCCTCGTCCGGGTTATGATTCGGATGTGATATATTCTCTTTTAAAACTATTAATTGCATTTCGTGTTTATGACAAATTATGCCCATCAAGTTGACATAGATATTTGTATGTAGGAGGTAATTGAACCGGAAATTCCAACCGACCCTATTGTCGAGAGGTTAAATTTAGTTGAAAGAGAAAACGAGGATTTGAAGGAAAAATTGAAAAGAATTGAGGGGGAGAAGATGGAATTGGAGTTGCATGTTGCCGATGTCGTCGATGATCACAAGATTAAGATGGAGAAAATGCGCTTGAAGATTAGAAAGATTAGAAAATATGCCATTCATAGTGAGGCTTGGTATCATTATGCTGTTGGATCAATTGTTACCTTAGTTGCGATCTTGATCGCATTTGTTGTTGCATTTAAATTCTTTAGCTAGAGAGTTATTTGTTTGTTGCATTTAAGTGTTGTATGATCTTTATGTATGAACTTTATGTATTGTATTAATTTGATGTTTTTGGTGCTGTGTATTGAAGATGAGCCGGCAATGGATGTACGATGACCGATGCTCTCCCGAGTTCATTAATGGCGTGCGTAATTTTCTGCTTGCGGCTGAGGCAAACAAGCAAGCGGATGGTTTTATGCCTTGTCCATGTGCTGGCTGTAAGAATGGTCACAATTACTCTACGTCAAGAACCATTCACGTCCACCTGTTTGAGTCCGGTTTCATGCCCCACTATAATGTTTGGACCAAGCATGGAGAAAGAGGGGTTATGATGGAAGAAATGAAGAAGAAGAGGACGATGATAGCTATCCTGGCCATGGGTTCCCTGAATACGATGGTACAACAATGAGGAAAGAAGCTGAGCCGGTAATGCGGGAAGAAGCTAAGCCGGCAATGTGGGAAGAAGCTAAAGAAGAGGCATCGAATGAGCCCGTTGATGATCTAGGTCGGGCCATTGCCGATGCAAAGAGAAACTACGCAAGTGATTTGGAGAAGAAGAAGTTGCAGCGCGTGTTAGAGGATCACAAAAAATTGTTGTACCCGAATTGCGTAGGTGACAAGAAAAAGCTGGGCACCACACTGGAATTGCTGCAATGGAAGGCAGAGAATGGTGTATCTGACAAGGGATTTTGAAAGTTGCTGGTAATGATAAAGGATATGCTTCCAAAGGACAACGAATTGCCCGAGAGTACGTACGAAGCAAAGAAGGTTGTCTGCCCTCTAGGGTTAGAGCTGCAGAAGATACATGCATGCCCTAATGATTGCATCCTCTATCGCGGTGAGTACGAGGATTTGAACGCTTGCCCAGTATGCGGTGCATTGCGCTATAAGATCAGCCGCGATGACCCTGGTGATGTCGAGGGCGAGCGCCCCAGGAAGAAGATTCCTGCCAAGGTGATGTGGTATGCTCCTATAATACCACGGTTGAAACGTTTGTTCCAAAAAAAGAGCATGCCAAGGTGATGCGATGGCACAGAGAAGACCGTAAGAAAGACGGAAAGTTGAGAGTACCCGCTGACGGGTCGCAGTGGAGAAAAATCGAGAAGGAGTTTGCAGATGACGCAAGGAACGTATGGTTTGGTCTAAGCGCAGATGGCATTAATCCTTTTGGGGAGCAGAGCAGCAACCATAGCACCTGGCCTGTGACTCTATGTTTGTATAACCTTCCTCCTTGGTTGTGCATGAAGCGGAAGTTCATTATGATGCCAGTGCTCATCCAAGGCCCTAAGCAACCTGGCAACGACATTGATGTGTACCTAAGGCCATTAGTTGAAGAACTCTTACACCTGTGGAATGGAACAGGTGTACGTGCGTAGGATGAGCACATGGGGGAAGAATTTGACCTAAAGGCGTTGCTGTTCGTGACCATCAATGATTGGCCTGCTCTCAGTAACCTTTCAGGACAGACAAACAAGGGATACCGCGCATGCACGCACTGTTTGGACGATACCGATAGTATATATTTGGCTAATTGTAAGAAGAATGTGTACCTGGGACATCGTCGATTTCTTCCGAGCAGGCATCCCGTAAGAAAGAAAGGCAAGCATTTCAAAGGTGAGGCGGATCACCGGACGAAGCCTCGCCACCGTATTGGTGCTGATGTACATGATATGGTCAGGGATTTGAAGGTGGTCTTTGGAAAGGGTCCTGGTGGACAACCTGTTCCGAATGACGCTGACGGACGCGCACCCATGTGGAAGAAGAAATCTATATTTTGGGACCTGCCCTATTGGAAAGACCTAGAGGTCCGCTCCGCAATCGACGTGATGCACGTGACGAAGAATCTTTGTGTAACCCTGCTTGGCTTCTTGGGCGTGTATGGGAAGACAAAAGATACACCTGAGGCACGGGAGGACCAACAACATATGCACGGAAAAGACGGCATACATCAGGGTCATGCAAGCTATGCTCTTACCAAAGAAGAGAAGGAAATCTTCTTTGAATGCCTGCTCAGTATTAAGGTACCGTCTGGCTTCTCGTCGAATATAAAGGGAATAATAAACATGGCAGAGAAAAAGTTCCAGAACCTAAAGTCTCATGACTGCCACGTGATTATGATGCAACTGCTTCCGGTTGCATTGAGGGGGCTTCTACCGGAAAATGTTCGATTAGCCATTGTGAAGCTATGTGCATTTCTCAATGCAATCTCTTAGAAGGTAATCGATCCAGAAATCATACCAAGGTTAGAGAATGATTTGGTGCAATGTCTTGTCAGTTTCGAGTTGGTGTTCCCACCATCCTTCTTCAACATCATGACGCACGTCCTAGTTCACCTATGCAAAGAGATTAACATTTTGGGTCCTGTATTTATACACAATATGTTCCCCTTTGAGAGGTTCATGGGAGTCTTAAAAAAATATGTTCATAACCATGCTAGGCCAGAAGGAAGCATCTCCAAGGGCCATGAAAATGAGGAGGTCATTGAGTTTTGTATTGACTTTATTCCTGACCTTAAGCCGATTGGTGTTCCTGAATCGCGGCATAAGGGCAGACTGGATGGAAAAGGCACGCTAGGAGGGGAACAAATAATATGTATGGACGGACATTCTCTCACTGAAGCACACTACATAGTTCTACAAAATTCCGCCTTGGTGGCTCTGTATATGGATGAACACAAGAATTTGCTACGCTCCAAACACCCGGAGCGGTCTGATGACTGGATTACACGTGAACAAACCAGGAGTTTCGCCAGCTGGTTGCAAACACTTACCATGCATGACGCCTCTATTCAAGATGACATGTACTTGCTGTCCCAGTTACCATCTTCGAATATAATGACTTTCGAAGGGTACGAGATAAATGGTAATACATTTTACATGATCGCCCAAGATAAGAAGAGCACCAACCAAAACAGTGGTGTCGGCTTTGATGCAGAAACCAAGACGGGAAAGGAAACATATTATGGTTATATACATGACATATGGGAACTTGACTATCGACGTGGTTTGAAGGTCCCTTTGTTTCGGTGCAAATGGGTCAATATGACACGAGGCGGGGTAACGAAAGACCCGCAGTATGGAATGACAACAGTGGATCTCAACAATCTTGCGTATACAGACGAACCATTCGTCCTAGCCAATGAGGTGGCACAGGTTTTCTATGTGAAGGACATGTCTACCAAGCCGAGAAAAAGAAAAGATAAGGAAGCGAATGCATCGTACGATGAGCCAAAGCGGCACATAGTTCTTTCTGGGAAGAGAAACATCGTGGGAGTGGATGACAAGACAGACATGTCAGAAGATTATGAAAAGTTTGATGAAATTGCTCCATTCATAGTGAATATTGACCCGAGCATCCCGTTAAATGATGAAGATTTTTCATGGTTACGGCGCAAAGGGACACACGCGATGAAAAAGTTTCACACCCAAAGATCTGGGATGTGATCGGCTTTACTATCATCACTTTCTTCTGTGGTTCACACCCAGGAGGGAATCTCTGTAATAGTTAGGGTAGTTATGTGTTTTGACATTTGAAACGCGAAGAAATTTTATGTGCAAACAAATTCTTTCATGCCTTTACTGATATTTAAAGTTAAGTTATTCACAAACTCGTGATTCACACTAATTTCAAATAATTCAAAATTTAAACTATTCAAATTTAAAAACTACGGGCACTAACAGAAAGTTTGTAATTTTTTGTACCTAAAGCAAAAATATTCACAAAGAAACTCTAAATACACAAAAAACAACTCAAAAATAAATAAAGCAAAAAAAAAGCCCGCCTACTGGGCCAGAGGGCCTGCATACGATTAGAAACCCAACCTGTTGTTGGGCCAGGATGCAGGCCCGCAAAGGCCCAGTAGGCCCACAGGGCAGCACAGAACATGTAGGCCCAGTAGGCCTGCTTTGGAGAGGAGCTCGAGAGAGCTACCGCACGGGGGGTTATAAACCAGTGCGGACACCCCTCGGCTAGCTAGGTGGGACTAAACTTGCCGCACCGCACCTGCGCCAGCGCACCCCCT
>NC_057812.1:692995262-693097162 GCF_018294505.1 Triticum aestivum
AAATAGTTAGTTATATAGCATTGTAAGAAATGTTATAGAAATGTTAGAATTGTTAGAAATTTTTCTGTTTTTTAGTTATAGAAATAGTTATAAAAAAGTTAGAATTGTTAGAAATTTTTCTGCTTTTTAGTTATAGAAATAGTTATAAAAATTTAGAATTTTTTCTTTTTTTAGTTATAGAAATATTAGAAATGTTATACAAATGATAGTTATATATATATAAATGTTATATTTTTTCTGTTTTATAGTTATAGAAATATTAGAAATGTTATAGAAATGTTAGTTATATAGCATTGTTAGAAATGTTATAGGAATGTTAGTTATATAGAAATGTTAGAAATTTTAGTTATCAAAATCCAATCATTAAAAAAATGTTACTTTTTGCGGGCATATAGCTAGTATTTGTTCTCGATGATGCCCGGCCTGCATTCTCGCCGTCGACCCGTCCGCGACGACGTCCGGCTGACCCATGTCCGGGACTGAGCTCCGCCGGGCTGGCACTGGGAGGTGCTGCCTGGAGGGGCGCGCCGCTTGATGAGGAACCCGGCCCCGGGTCCCGTTGTCGACCCTGATCTCGTTTGGTGGCGTTCGCGTGGGCCAGTTTCGGTGCGGAGGGAGCCGGCCCCACCGGAGGTGGTACGTCGCCGTGTTAGGGAGGAGGACGAACACGTCCATCGCTACATGGTTGCGTTAGAGGGCGGCAGGTTCTCCAATACCTGGCAGTTTCTTCAGGGATCTCACTTCAGCTATGATCCTGTGAGAGTTCCTTCTCTTTGGGTGTCCACCGCCCGCGCCGTAGGAATCGCGAGTGTCCTAGATTCTTCTGTAGTATTCGATCTTTATTAGCTACCTAGCCAGTGATGTATTCGATATATAATATTCGAGACGATGTATTCAAGATTATATATTATTCGAGACGATGTATTCGAGATTATATCTATTATTCGAGACGATGTATTCGAGATTATATCTATTATTCGAGACGATGTATTCGAGATTATATCTATTATTCGAGACGATGTATTCGAGATTATATCTATTATTCGAGACGACGTATTCGAGATTATATTCGATGATGCTTATTATGTACTATGATTGATTCAGTTTTTCCTTATTAATTGATTGCATCCATGCATTGTAATTTGAATATATTTCTTTTGGATTAGTTAAACAAAACCTATGTCAGACAATACCGGCAGAGAGGGAGAAGAGGCCCTGTTCAATATCATACGCAATCCTTGCAGGCCAGATGATGATCAGAATGAAGAAAATTATGATGGCTCCGAATATCTAAACAACACCGGGGAGGGTGATCTGATATTCGATCGCGACGACCGAATTGATGAAGTCATGAACTATGAACATGACGAAGAAAATGTTGATCTTGAAACAACAAAGACCGGCGAGGTATATATATTTATATAAGCAGGCATCTGGTGATCATCACATGTTTTAAATGACTTGAAGATATATTAACGAATCGATATTTTTTCTTTCAGCCATCCGGATCGAGCAAATCTTCAGGCAACAGGACGAAACGAGGCCCGAACAAAAAGTTGAAGGAGGGCGTAAAGTACAATATCGAGGCAATCAGACCTAATGGCGAACCATTAGCGCCTAAGAAGATTGCGGACAAGTTCATTCGTCAGTGCGGAGTTCTTGTGAAGGACCAACTCCCGATCTCCCTTCAAGAATGGAGAGAGCCAGCAAAGCCACGTCCAGGAGTTACTTTTGTCAACGACAGACAAAAACTTCTGCTTTGGGAAACGCTCATGGAACATTTCACCCTACCAGATCATTTCACAGATGCAGATGTGGAGAAAGTCAAGGACGCTGCTCTTAGGAAGATGGCAGTTGCATTCAAGAACCACAAGATTCGTGAATGGGCCAAGTACGTCAATGGAGGAAGGAAGACTCCAGTATTCGAGGGAACACTAGAGAACCAAAGTGCTCATTGGGATGATTTCGTGAAATTCAAGGATTCGGAATTATCTAAGGAACGGTCGAGAATAAACAAGGCCAATGCCGCAAAAAAGGATAAGTTCCATAAGCTGGGGTCAGGTGGCTATGCGGTGGGAATGCCTAAGTGGGATAAGTCTAAGAAAGAGATGTTGGATGCAGGTGTCACTCCAGAAACATTGAGCTGGCCCCCCAGGTGCAGGACTTGGTTCTATGCGCATGGGGGGGAGTTGGACCCGAAGACAGGCAAAGTTTCGAAGAAGGCATGTCTAGACGGAGCCGAAGATAAGCTACTTGTTGCAATAGAAGAGGCTCGATCGGGGTTGTTCGAGCCCAATAGAGAGAACGACGAGCTTACACGTGCCCTGGGAAATCCTAAACACCCGGGAAGAACACGAGGCATGGGCGCTATTCCGTGGTATGAGGGGTTTTCGGACTAGAACGCCGACTACAGAACCCGTGCGAGAAAGAAGATTGCGGAGGAGAAGAAGAGGAAGATGGAGGAGGAGCAGAGGAAGCTAGACTATGAACGCCTTCAAGGCCTAGAATCAGTGCACGCGGACTTGGCAGTCAAATTCCAGCGGTAGCAGAAGCAGATCGACTCACTTAGCCAGCAAAGGGGGTCTCAACAGCTAGCGGATGATCCACCATTGGATAGCACCATCCCATCCATGCCGAGAAGCAGCGTGGGTTCCGCCCCGGGCGATGCATTGCTGGATAGCTACCCAGTGGATGACATCATGGAGAACACTAACTGCGAGCTACACTTCAAAATGAAGAATATATCCATGAAGGTGGCGGACGCCCTTGCTTTTACAAATCCCCCCGAGGCAACCTTCCATTGCAACCCGATTCCAGCGGGCTATGCTCGTGTCTTGGTTGATGAGGTGGTGGACCAATATTCGGGGCTAGAGCTTGACATTCCTGGAGGTGATGATGAGCACACACTAGGAGAGGCCAACCATCGTATCATCCTATGGAGAAAGGATTGCATCATCTTTCGAAGGCCACCGACACCGCGTCATCCGACTCCTCGTCGCAGTCCGCCAGCGAGTCAGTAGACTCCCGCTCCTCCAAGTCCACCAACGCGTCAGGCCACTCCTCCTCCAAGTCCGGCACAGCTTCAGGCCACTCCTCCTCCTCCAAGTCCGGCAAAGCGTCATGCCACTCCTCCTCCAAGTCCGGCACAGCTTCAGGCCACTCCTCCTCCAAGTCCGGCACAGCTTCAGGCCACTCCTCCTCCTCCAACTCAGCCATGTCAGCCGTCTTCGCCGCCTCAGCAATCACGGAAGAGAGCCGCCTCAGCTATGGTGCGTAGTAGTACAAGTCGAGGTAGTACTAGAGGTATAGGCGGTGGCAAGCGATTTCAATATGGTCCAAGCCTCGCGCCTCTTCCGCAGAGGCCTTACGACAAGTCTGAGGAGGAAAACGTAGCCATATCGAAGGCCGAGGTGGAAGCCCATTTTGCACCGAAACCGCCACCGCCGCCAAGGGAGAAAGTGCCTGTGGAAAAGATTGACCACTTCATTCGTATGGCTAGAGCACCAGCTCCCAAGCCTGTTGACACAGACTATGAGCGCCACATCAAGAAGTTAAATCGAGCACGTCTATAGAAAGAGGCGAGCTCGAGCTCGAGCAAATCAGCTGGCAAAAGGAGCGGTAAAACCGTTCCCCAGCTGGGAGAACAGGCGGCGCAATCAATCCCCCCGCTTGTTGTGCCAACAACACATGAGAGTAGGCGCGCCCAATATTATTGTGGGCAAACCGTTAACGTTCCCGGGATGGGCGATGTGGTAATAACCGAGGTGCATATTGCGTAGGCTGAATCGATCGGGATCACTGTTGGACAACTCCTCGATATCGAGCCCATGTCTCCGACTAGAGAGGAGGAAATAAAACGGAAATATGCCCGGGGCCAACCTTTGGTCGAGCCAGAGGAGGTCAATAAGCTCCCAACGAGAATGTATGAATTGCATCAATGGTACATGGACATTACCAAGATTTCCAATCGAGAGTCCCTCATGGTGAATGTCAACAAGGATCATTACTACCATGAGAAAGCTGTGACCGTTGAGTATTCAGAACTATTTCAGCTATACAATAAAGACGCACTCGACAAATCTATCGTCAGTTGCTATTGTCTGTAAGTGATTTCTTTCTGTAATTTAAGTCTCAAGCTAGCTGTAGTGATCATTTTGATCAATCATTACCTGTAATTATCCTTACTATATTCTTTTCTGTGGTATTATGCAGGACGAAGATTTATGAAATGGAAAAAGGTGGACGCTATGGCATTGGGTTCGTTGACCCAAATACCATTAATGAATACACATGGAAAATAGATCCATATCACGAAAAAAGTGTAGAGGAAAGCATTCTACAGTTCTTCAAGGAACTCAAATACAACAAAGATATACTACTTCCTTACAACTTCCAGTGAGTCACACTGTCTTGTACTACAAATTCTGTTTTTCCCTACTAGCTAGCTACATGTTTTTTCTTACATATGCCCGCTTAATTAAGAAATGCAAACGTGTGTGCATGCAGATTTCACTGGATCTTGTTAATCATTAAAGTTGATGAAGGAACAGTTGAAGTACTAGACTCACTACTTAAGAAAGCAAGTGACTACACCATCGTGAAGGGGATAGTCAACAGGTAATTTCAATCATTATTAACTATATCTCGGCCTATTTAATTAGTTCATCATTTCCTGATAACAACTATTTAATAACCCATTTATTCATTTTCTTTATCGGCGGGCAGGGCTTGGGCAAAGTTCATCAGGGCCACTCCGGGCCCATGGAAACAAAATCTGAAATGGTATCTACCCAAGGTAAGTAATTAAGTAGTACTAGCTAGCTGCCATCTCTTTAATTATCATGCTTGATTAATTATTATCTGATCAAATTCCATTCTCGTAAAGGCCCTGAAGCAGGCGCCGGGGAATGATCTATGTGCATAGTACGTTTGCGAGAACATTCGCATGATGGCGTCCGAAAGGAGCAAATCTCAAAGACAGGAGTGGGTACGATATCGATTGTCAGAACACTATTCACAATTTTTACACCATTATCGATATCTAGTCACACAACTAATACACATGCATATTGATCTCCTTCTTAACAGTTCAAAGAGGTGCGGGACAAGCTCCTAGCACAGGACCGCATAGAAGCAATTCAAGAGGAAATAGTGGGATTTTTGCTTGACCAGGTCATAGATCCCAAAGGAGAATACTATTACCCGCCATCGCCCCCATGAACCACTTCCAATTGTTATCATGCTCCGAAGGCACCAATTAGCAAGGCTAATGCCACTGGCTCCGAAGGCACCAATTAGGAGAAATTGTATATATATATACATGTGTGTATATATGTGTGAATTAATTAATGGTGGTTGTGAGACATTCGATGATATATATATATATATTATGATCGGTTCTACTAGAAATTCTATTTATATATATGCATAACGTGTACAATATGTAGTATTGTAACATACCAGCAAACGAAAAATAATTAAATGGAAAACACAAAATTAAATGAAAAAGAAATCATAAACCCAACCCCCCAACCTTTTAATAGCGGTTGGTGACACCAACCGGTACTAAAGGGCTCCCTGCCCCCGAAGCTAGCTCGTGCCACGTGGTTACCCTTTAACACCTATTCGTGCTGAACCGGTACTAAGGGGGGGAGGGCCTTTAGTGCCTACACTTTAGCACCGGTTACCAAATCGGCACTAAAGGCCCTTACGAACCGGTGCTATTGCCCGGTTCTGCATTAGTGGTTCCAAGGTCGATGTGATCACCGTCGGCACGCTGCCTCTACATTTACCTACGGGATTAGTTTTAAACCTCAATAATTCTTATTTAGTGCCAGCTTTGAGCATGAACATTGTATCGGGATCTCGTTTAATTCGAGATGGCTACTCATTTAAATCCGAGAATAATGGTTGTTCTATTTATATGAGAGATATGTTTACGGTCATGCTTCGCTGGTGAATGGTTTATTCTTAATGAATCTCGAGCGTAATGTTACACATATTCATAGTGTGAATACCAAAAGATGTAAGATTGATAATGATAGTCCCACATACTTGTGGCACTGCCGCCTTGGTCACATAGGTGTCAAACGCATGAAGAAGCTCCATGTAGATGGACTTCTGGAGTCTCCTGATTACGAATCATTTGACACGTGCGAACCATGCCTCATGGGTAAAATGACCAAGACTCCGTTCTCTGGAACAATGGAGCGAGCAACCAACTTATTGGAAATCATACATACTAATGTGTGCGGTCCAATGAGTGTTGAGGCTCGCGGTGGCTATCGTTATGTTCTCACCCTCACTGACGACTTGAGTAGATATGGGTATGTATACTTAATGAAACACAAGTCTGAGACCTTTGAAAAGTTCAAGGAATTTCAGAGTGAGGTTGAGAATCAACGTGACAAGAAAATCAAGTTCTTGCGATCAGATCGTGGGGGAGAATACTTGAGTCGTGAATTTGGCACACACTTAAGGAAATGTGGAATAGTTTCACAACTCACGCCGCCTGGAACACCTCAGCGTAATGGTGTGTCCGAACGTCGTAATCGCACTCTATTGGATATGGTGCGATCTATGATGTCTCTTACCGATTTACCGCTGTCATTTTGGGGCTATGCTTTAGAGACTGCCGGATTCACTTTAAATAGGGCTCCGTCGAAATCCATTGAGACGACACCATATGAATTATGGTTTGGGAAGAAACCTAAGCTGTCGTTTCTAAAAGTTTGGGGATGCGATGCTTATGTCAAGAAACTTCAACCTGAAAAGCTCGAACCCAAATCGAAAAAATGCGTCTTCATAGGATACCCTAAAGAAACTATTGGGTATACCTTCTACCTCAGATCCAAAGGCAGGATCTTTGTTGCCAAGAATGGATCCTTTCTAGAGAAAGAGTTTCTCTCGAAAGAAATAAGTGGGAGGAAAGTAGAACTTGATGAAGTATTACCTCTTGAATCGGAGAGTGGCGCAGCTCAGGAAATTGTTCCTGAGGTACCTGCACCAACTAAAGAGGAAGTTAATGATGATGATCATGAAACTTCAAATCAAGTTGCTACTGAACTTCGTAGGTCCACAAGAACACGTTCTGCACCAGTGTGGTACGGCAACCCTGTCTTGGAAATCATGTTGTTAGACAATGGTGAACCTTCGAACTATGAAGAAGCGATGGCGGGCCCAGATTCCGACAAATGGCTGGAAGCCATGAAATTCGAGATAGGATCCATGTATGAAAACGAAGTATGGACTTTGACTGACTTGCCCGATGATCGGCGAGCCATAGAAAATAAATGGATCTTTAAGAAGAAGACAGACGCGGATGGTAACGTAACCATCTATAAAGCTCGGCTTATTGCTAAGGGTTATCGACAAGTTCAAGGGGTTGACTATGATGAGACTTACTCACCCGTAGCGAAGCTGAAGTCCGTCTGAATCATGTTAGCAATTGCCGCATGTCACATCCCTAGTTTGGTATGTCCTTGGCTTGCTTTGTGTATCATGTTTAAATTTCAAATGAAACTGAAATGGGGATGTTTCAAACCCTAGCACAAAAGCAAATTCAAATAGGTTCAATTTTAAAATGGATTATCAATGAACCCAAAATGCTATTCAAAAAATGTTCATGCTCTTTGGATAATGTTGGGAACAACAACCAGAGGTGGTGCACATTTTTGCTACTCATTTTGGATTTTTGAATCAATGCATAAATATTTGATTTGGAGCTGTTTAAATTATATAAATATTTTAATGGCTCCAAAAATGTTGGGAATTGGTGAGGGCCTCTAGAATATTATATCTAGATGCCACAATTATTTTCAGCATTTATGGAAATGTTTTAGCATTTATTTTAAATACAAAACAAATGTCAGAATTAGAAAAAGAAAACAGAAAAGGGAGAGAGACTTACCTGGGCTTCTTACCTGGCGCCTCTGGCCGGCCCATTTCTGCTCTGGCCCAGCCCACCAGGGGCATAGCCGTCTTCCTCCTCTTGCCAGTAGGCAGAGGGGAAGCCGTGCCCGACGCCGTGCGCGCCGGCACGCAGCTGCCTGCCTGGCGTCCTCCTCGTCGCCCTGGAATGCCTGGACGTCGCCACGACGCCCCGTACCCCTCTCACTCTCCCTCGGTCCTCTCCTCTCCTCTCCCTCGCTTTCTCTCTCGCGTCCGAACGCGCCCGCCGCCACCGACGAGCACCACCGTGGCCACCGGCCACCCCTCACCCTGCCGCTGCGCCCAGGAGCTCCGCCACATCGCCGGCTACCTCTCCGTCAAGTCACGCACCTCGGGAAGCCCTGCAGCGTCGCCCTCGAGCTCTTCTTCAACCTGCGGCCACTGGCGACTTCGTCGTCGATTCGCCGGACCCCGTGACTCCCCTGCCTTGCCAGTAGCACCAGAAGAACTGCGGTGAGCCTCTGCACCGTTTCTCCCATACCCCGTTGCCTATTTTGCGCCCTAGCTAGCTCCACCACCCTGCCCGAAAGCTTGCTCGCCGCCGGCCATGTCGCCGCCGTGGCTAGAGCCCACAAACGTCGCGTCAGAGCATGTTTCCGTCCTCAGCGCATTCCCAGGAACCCAGAACACTTACCCACTCGTCCTCTCGTGCACCGTAGCACACTATTCATCTTCACCGAACTCCGGCCGCCGCACTCGTCGTCGCCGGCGCCACTCCGGCCACTCCTCGGCCGCGCCACCACCACAGTTGGATGCGGACGATCGCCCGCATCCCGTAGCTGCACTCCGCGCGCCAAATGTCCCCTGTAGGCAAAACCCGCAGCGCCCCGCCGTATTCGGACTCGCCGGCGGCTAAACGCCGGCGACCGCTGACTTTTTGACCGGTGTGGTTTGACCCCACAGCCCAGTTGACCTCCCCACCTCTCTCTCACTGACCTGCGGGCCCCGCCCGACTAATTACTATAGTTAACGCTAGTTAACTAACTAGGTTAGCTACTATAGTCACTGACTAGTGGGCCCTGCCCAGTTAGTTAGGACTAACTAACTTAGTTAGCTGACTGGGTCACTGACCAGTGGGACCCACTGGTCAGGTTTGACCTGGTCAGCCCCGTTGACTCGCTTACGTCATGCTGACGTAGAGTTGACGCATTATATCATTTTCTGGTATTAATTTAAATCAGGAAATTCCAGAAAATAGTTAAAACTTCTAAAAATCATAGTAATTCAACCGTAACTCCAAATGAAATAAATTATATATGAAAAATTATCAGAAAAATGCAAGGAATCCATTTATGCCAGTTTCATGCATGAAAAACCAACTTATACTTGCTGTATAAGTGAAAATGTAATAACGGCATGTTACATACTTAAATTGGGGTTTGCATATGAATCCTTGGTTCATATGGACTTCAACCAAATTGATGCTACATGCATCAGGGCAAATCATAGCATCTTTGAAATGTCATCTTCATGCATCATACTGTTGCATATGATTGTTTATTGATTGTCGGCACTGTCCCCTCTCGATAGGTTCTGCTCCGGAAGGTGTCCCGAGTACCTGTCTGAGGAGGAGTGTTTCTTCGTGGATCTATCAGGCAAGCAAACCCCCTTGAGCATCTCAATAAAATCCCACTCTCTCGCTCCTGCTCCTTTTACTACATTAGGACAACAACGATTCAAACTGCTACTTTCTGCTATGGTAGCTGAACCCATTCCTCTGCATGACCTGTCATTGCCACAGTAAATAGTTGAAACCCACTAGCATGAGTAGGAGTTGCTTGAGCTTTAATGTGCCTGCTCATCCATGCTTGTTTTCTTTATGCCAGCTATGCTTAGAGTTGTGTCAGGTCTGATTCATCGGGAATGAATCGGAGTGGTGAACATGTCCTACCGATAAAGGCTAAGTGTGTGAACACGTTTTAGTAAAGGTAGCGATGAGAGGCCATGTAGGAGTACATGGTAGGTTGTCTCATTGGAACCATCCCTAAGCACTGAGTTCTGTGTATGTTATCCAAGTCCAGTTACTACCACACATTGGGTTCCGGTTATCCGGCCCCTCTCGGCTTATTAATTCACTTGATCTCTGTCCAGGAGTTGCAACTAGTTTCTGGTGTTTGTAGGTAGTGCTACTTGTCTACCAGGTGGTGTCCGACGGGACGGGCTTGGGACAGACTAGGCACCGTGGCACGGTGTACCAAGTGGCACCCGGATGGTGGGCTTGGGAACCCTGCACACATCGTTTGGGGCCGTGAGCGACACCCCGGCCGGATCTCCTTGCGGATGGAACCCGAATAGGCGATAAACCTGGATGAGCGACTTGTGTGGTTAGTCAGGTCGTGGCCGACACCCTCGCCCGGCTTCCGCTTGAAGGTTGCCGAGGTACATGACGTGTACAGGGCTATAAGTGGCGAGAGCGTGTGTGACGAAGTACACCCCTGCAGGGTCAATATTATCTATTCGAATAGCCGTTTTCCTCGGATATGGAAACTTGGAGGACTTATGTAGTACATAGACAACTTGAAGTGGATACTCTAAAATACGCAAGATAAGCGTGAGTGCTATGGATGGCCTTCTCGTAGGGAAACGGGAACAGATCCATAGTGGAGTATTGATATGGTGAATATGGACTCGTGTGCGTCTCCTCACCCCAAAGAAGTTTCTGATACTCGTAGTATAGGCTAGCCACTGAGTCAAAGCTGGCTTGCTGCTGTTAACTCCACCACCCCCTTAGTTGATAATGTTGCATATGTAGATAGTTCTGATGTAAGACTTGCTGAGTACCTTCGTACTCACGTTTGCTTATTTATGTTTTGCAGTTGGTTACCCTAGGGACTTCGACGAGTAGCTTGTATCCCAGCTACGATCTTGTACCCTTGGGAGGGTCGTGTTTAGTCAGGCTTCTTAGTCTTTTCCTTTTGTAGTTGTCTGTACTCAGACATGTAATGCTTTCGTTGCTTGTATGCTCTGAATGATGGGTCATGAGACCCCTATTTGTATTGATTGCTATGTGGCTCTTCTGGGCCTTATATCTATATGAGTTTGAGTTATGTTGTGATGCCATGATGTACAGCACATACTTGCATGTTATGCGTACGTGTAATGTGTATTGCTATGTGTGGGATCCGACAACCTAGTTGTTTACCTATGATAGTCTCTCTTATGGGGAAATGTAGTCTTGTGCTTCCATGTGCCATAGTAGTCCGCTACAGCCCGGTTCACCGGAGTCCTGCTAGCCCAGCACTACTGCTCCGGAACACTCGACTGGCCGGCATGTGATTCACTTTGTTCCTGTGTCTGTCCCTTCGGGGAAATGTCACGCGGTGACATCCGGAGTCCTGCCTAGCCTGCTACAGCCCGGGTTCCCGGAGTCTTGTTAGCCCAGTGCTACAGCCCGGATTCATACACTGTTGACCGACATGCTCGAGGTTGATTCATGTATGCCTGTCCCTGTAAGTTAGTGCTACTTTGGGTTCACGACTAGTCATGTCGGCCCGGGTTCTCTGTCATATGGATGCTAGCGACACTATCATATACGTGAGCCAAAAGACGCAAACGGTCCCGGGCCAGGTAAGGTGGCACCCGTGGAAATACCGTGCGTGAGGCCGCAAATGATATGAAGTGTTACATGCTAGATCGGTGTGACTTAGGATCGGGGTCCCGACACCGCATTCTATGATTATGAGATATGGCAAATGGACGTCAAAATGACATTCCTTAATGGTTTCCTTAAGGAAGAATTGTATATGATGCAGCCGGAAGGTTTTGTCGATCCTAAGAATGCTGACAAGGTGTGCAAGCTCCAACGCTCGATTTATGGGCTGGTGCAAGCATCTCGAAGTTGGAACATTCGTTTTGATGAGATGATCAAAGCGTTTGGGTTTACGCAGACTTATGGAGAAGCCTGCATTTACAAGAAAGTAAGTGGGAGCTCTGTAGCATTTCTCATATTGTATGTGGATGACATACTGTTGATGGGAAATGATATAGAATTCTTGGAAAGCATAAAGTCCTACTTGAACAAGTGTTTTTCAATGAAGGATCTTGGAGAAGTTGCTTATATATTAGGCATCAAGATCTATAGAGATAGATCGAGACGCCTCATTGGTTTTTCACAGAGTACGTACCTTGACAAGATATTGAAGAAGTTCAAAATGGATCAGTCAAAGAAGGGGTTCTTGCCTGTATTGCAAGGTACGAGATTGAGCACGTCTCAATGCCCGACCACGACAGAAGATAGAGAAAAGATGAGTGTCGTCCCCTATGCCTCAGCCATAGGGTCTATCATGTATGCTATGTTGTGTACCAGACCTGATGTAAACCTTGCCGTAAGTTTGGTAGGAAGGTACCAAGTAATCCCGACATGGAACACTGGACAGCGGTCAAGAATATCTTGAAGTACCTAAAAAGGACTAAGGATATGTTTCTCGTTTATGGAGGTGACGAAGAGCTCGTCGTAAAGGGTTACGTCGATGCTAGCTTCGACACAGATCTGGATGACTCTAAGTCACAAACCGGATACGTGTATATTTTGAATGGTGGGGCAGTAAGCTGGTGCAGTTGCAAGCAAAGTGTTGTGGCGGGATCTACATGTGAAGCGGAGTACATGGCAGCCTCGGAGGCAGCACAAGAGGCAATCTGGGTGAAGGAGTTCATTACCGACCTAGGAGTCATACCCAATGCGTCGGGCCCGATGACTCTCTTCTGTGACAACACTGGAGCTATTGCCCTTGCCAAGGAGCCCAGGTTTCACAGGAAGACCAGGCATATCAAGCATCGCTTCAACTCCATTCGTGAAAGTGTTCAAAATGGAGACATAGATATTTGTAAAGTACATACGGACGTGAATGTGGCAGATCCGTTGACTAAACCTCTCCCTAGAGCAAAACATGATCAACACCAGAACTGCATGGGTGTTCGATTCATCACAATGTAACTAGACTATTGACTCTAGTGCAAGTGGGAGACTGTTGGAAATATGCCCTAGAGGCAATAATAAAATGGTTATTATTATATTTCTTTGTTCATGATAATTGTCTATTGTTCATGCTATAATTGTGTTATCCGGAAATCATAATACATGTGTGAATACATAGACCATAACACGTCCCTAGTGAGCCTCTAGTTGACTAGCTCGTTGATCAAAAGATAGTCATGGTTTCCTGACTATGGACATTGGATGTCATTGATAACGGGATCACATCATTAGGAGAATGATGTGATGGACAAGACCCAATCCTAAGCATAGCTCAAAGATCGTGTAGTTCGTTTGCTATAGCTTTTCCGAATGTCAAGTATCATTTCCTTAGACCATGAGATTGTGCAACTCCCGGATACCGTAGGAGTGCTTTGGGTGTACCAAACGTCACAACGTAATTGGGTGACTATAAAGGTACACTACAGGTATCTCCGAAAGTGTCTGTTGGGTTGGGACGAATCGAGACTGGGATTTGTCACTCCGTATGACGGAGAGGTATCTCTGGGCCCACTCGGTAATGCATCATCATAATGAGCTCAATGTGACCAAGTGGTTGATCACGGGATCATGCATTACGGTACGAGTAAAGTGACTTGCCGATAACAAGATTGAACGAGGTATTGGGATACCGACGACCGAGTCTCGGGCAAGTAACGTACCGATTGACAAAGGGAATTGTATACAGATTGATTGAATCCTCGACATCGTGGTTCATCCGATGAGATCATCGAGGAGCATGTGGGAGCCAACATGGGTATCCAGATCCCGCTATTGGTTATTGACCGGAGAGTCGTCTCGGTCATGTCTGCGTATCTCCCGTACCCGTAGGGTCTACACACTTAAGGTTCGATGACACTAGGATTGTTGAGATATGAGATCCCGGACGTCACGAGGAGTTCCGGAATAGTCCGGAGGTGAAGATTTATATATAGGAAGTCAAGTTTCAGCCATCGGGAAATTTCGGGGGTACTCGGTATTGTACCGGGACCACCGGAAGGGTCCCGGGGGTCCACCGGGTGGGGCCACCTATCCCGGAGGGCCCCATGGGCTGAAGTAGGAGGGGAACCAGCCCCTAGTGGGCTGGGGCGCCCCCCTTGGGCCTCCCCTGCGCCTAGGGTTGGAAACCCTAGGGGTGGGGGGTGCCCCACTTGGCTTAGGGGGCAAGCCACCCCCTTGGCCGCCGCCCCCCTTGGAGATTGGATCTTCTAGGGCCGGCGCCCCCCCTAGGGACCCTATATATAGTGGGGGGGAGGGAGGGTAGCCGCACCCTAGCCCCTGGCCTCTCCCTCTCCCTCCCGTGACACTCCTCCCTCTTCCTGTGCTTGGCAAAGCCCTGCCGAGTGTTGGAAATATGCCCTAGAGGCAGTAATAAATTAGTTATTATTATATTTCCTTGTTCATGATAATCGTTTATTATCCATGCTAGAATTGTATTGATAGGAAACTCAGATACATGTGTGGATACATAGACAACACCATGTCCCTAGTAAGCCTCTAGTTGACTAGCTCGTTGATCAATAGATGGTTACGGTTTCCTGACCATGGACATTGAATGTCATTGATAACGGGATCACATCATTAGAAGAATGATGTGATGGACAAGACCCAATCCTAAGCCTAGAACAAAGATCATGTAGTTCGTATGCTAAAGCTTTTCTAATGTCAAGTATCATTTCCTTAGACCATGAGATTGTGCAACTCCCGGATACCGTAGGAGTGCTTTGGGTGTGCCAAACGTCACAACGTAACTGGGTGGCTATAAAGGTACACTACAGGTATCTCCGAAAGTGTCTGTTGGGTTGGCACGAATCGAGAATGGGATTTGTCACTCCGTGTAAACGGAGAGGTATCTCTGGGCCCACTCGGTAGGACATCATCATAATGTGCACAATGTGATCAAGGAGTTGATCACGGGATGATGCATTACGAAACGAGTAAAGAGACTTGCCGGTAACGGGATTGAACAAGGTATCGGGATACCGACGATCGAATCTCGGGCAAGTACAATACCGATAGACAAAGGGAATTGTATACGGGATTGATTAAGTCCTTGACATCGTGGTTCATCCGATGAGATCATCGTGGAACATGTGGGAGCCAACATGGGTATCCAGATCCCGCTGTTAGTTATTGACCGGAGAGTCATCTCGGTCATGTCTGCATGTCTCCCGAACCCGTAGGGTCTACACACTTAAGGTTCGGTGACGCTAGGGTTATAGAGATATTAGTATGCGGTAACCCGAAAGTTGTTCGGAGTCCCGGATGAGATCCCGGACGTCACGAGGAGTTCCGGAATGGTCCGGAGGTAAATAATTATATATAGGAAGTGCTATTTCGGCCATCGGGACAAGTTTCGGGGTCACCAGTATTGTATCGGGACCACCGGAAGGGTCCCGGGGGTCCACCGGGTGGGGCCACCTACCTCGGGGGGCCACATGGGCTGTAGGGGGTGTGCCTTGGCCTGTATGGGCCAAGGGCACCAGCCCCAAGAGGCCCATGCGCCAAGAGATAAGGAAAGGAAGAGTCCTAAAGGGGGAAGGCACCTCCGAGGTGCCTTGGGGAGGATGCACTCCTCCCTGGCCGCACCCTTCCTTGGAGGAAGGGCCAAGGCTGCGCCCCCCTCTCCCTTGGCCCTATATATAGTGGGGGGAAGGGACGGCAACCATACCTAAGCCCTGGCGCCTCCCTCTCCCTCCCATGACACATCTCCCTCCTCCCGCAGCGCTTGGCGAAGCCCTGTTGGAATCCCGCTACTTCCACCACCACGTCGTCGTGCTGCTGGATCTCCATCAACCTCTCCTCCCCCCTTGCTGGATCAAGAAGGAGGAGACGTTGCTGCTCCGTACGTGTGTTGAACGCGGAGGTGCCGTCCGTTCGGCGCTAGGATCATCGGTGATTTGGATCACGACGAGTACGACTCCATCAACCCCGTTCTCTTGAACGCTTCCGCGCGCGATCTACAAAGGTATGTAGATCCACTCCTCCCTCGTTGCTAGATGACTCCATAGATAGATCTTGGTGACACGTAGGAAAATTTTGAATTTATGCTACGTTCCCCAACAGTGGCATCATGAGCTAGGTCTATGCGTAGTTTCTATGCACGAGTAGAACACAAAGTAGTTGTGGGCGTTGATTTTGTTCAATATGCTTACTGTTACTAGTCCAATCTTGATTCGGTGGCATTGTGGGATGAAGCGGCCCGGACCGACCTTACACGTACTCTTACGTGAGACTGGTTCCACCGACTGATATGCACTAGTTGCATAAGGTGGCTAGCGGGTGTCTGTCTCTCCCACTTTAGTCGGATCGGATTCGATGAAAAGGGTCCTTATGAAGGGTAAATAGCAATTGGCATATCACGTTGTGGTTTTTGCGTAGGTAAGAAACGTTCTTGCTAGAAACCCATAGCAGCCACGTAAAACATGCAAACAACAATTAGAGCACGTCTAACTTGTTTTTGCAGGGTATGCTATGTGATGTGATATGGCCAAAAGGATGTGATGAATGATATATGTGATGTATGAGATTGATCATGTTCTTGTAATAGGAATCACGACTTGCATGTCGGTGAGTATGACAACCGGCAGGAGCCATAGGAGTTGTCTTAATTTATTTATGACCTGCGTGTCAACATAAACGTCATGTAATTACTTTACTTTATTGCTAACCGTTAGCGGTAGTAGTAGAAGTAATAGTTGACGAGACAACTTCATGAAGACACGATGATAGAGATCATGATGATGGAGATCATGGTGTCATGCCGGTGACGATGATGATCATGGAGCCCCGAAGATGGAGATCAAGAGGAGCAAAGTGATGATGGCCATATCATGTCACTATTTGATTGCATGTGATGTTTATCATTTTTATGCATCTTGTTTACTTAGAACGACGGTAGTAAATAAGATGATCCCTCATAATAATTTCAAGAAAGTGTTCCCCCTAACTGTGCACCGTTGCGACAGTTCGTTGTTTCGAAGCACCACGTGATGATCGGGTGTTAGATTCTAACGTTCACATACAACGGGTGTAAGACAGATTTACACACGCGAAACACTTAGGTTGACTTGACGAGCCTAGCATGTACAGACATGGCCTCGGAACACAAGAGACCGAAAGGTCGAGCATGAGTCGTATGGTAGATACGATCAACATGAAGATGTTCACCGATGATGACTAGTCCGTCTCACGTGATGATCGGACACGGCCTAGTTGACTCGGATCATGTAATCACTTAGATGACTAGAGGGATGTCTATCTGAGTGGGAGTTCACAAGATGAACTTAATTATCCTGAACATAGTCAAAAGGTCTTCGCAAATTATGTCGTAGCTCGCGCTTCAGTTCTACTGTTTAGTTATGTTCCTAGAGAGAATTTAGTTGAAAGTTGATAGTAGCAATTATGCGGACTAGGTCCGTAAACTGAGGATTGTCCTCATTGCTTCATAGAAGGTTTATGTCCTTAATGCACCGCTCAGTGTGCTGAACCTCGAACGTTGTCTGTGGATGTTGCGAACATCTGACATACACATTTTGATAACTACGTGATAGTTCAGTTAAACGGCTTAGAGTTGAGGCACCGAAGACGTTTTGAAACGTCGCGAAACATATGAGATGTTTCGAGGGCTGAAATTGGGATTTCAGGCTCGTGCCCACGTCAAGAGGTATAAGACCTCCGACGATTTTCTTAGCCTACAAACTAAGGAGAAAAGCTCAATTGTTGAGCTTGTGCTCAGATTGTCTGAGTACAACAATCGCTTGAATCAAGTGGGAGTTGATCTTCCAGATGAAATAGTGATGGTTCTCCGAAGTCATTACCACCAAGCTGCTTGAGCTTCGTGATGAACTATAATATATCAGGGACATATATGATGATCCTTGAGATATTCACGATGTTTGACACCACAAAAGTAGAAATCAAGAAGGAGCATCAATTGTTGATGGTTTGTGAAACCACTAGTTTCAAGGAGGGCAAGGGCAAAAAGGGATGCTTCATGAAACGGCAAATCAACTACTGCTCTAGTGAAGAAACCCAAGGTTGAACCCAAACCCGAGACTAAGTGCTTCTGTAATAAGGGGAACAGCCACTGGAGCAGAATTACCCTAGATACTTGGTAGATGAGAAGGCTGTCGATAGAAGTATATTGGATATATATATTATGTTAATGTGTACTTTACTAGTACTACTAGTAGCACTAGGGTATTAGATACCGGTTCAGTTGCTAAGTGTTAGTAACTCGAAATAAAAGCTGCGGAATAAACGGAGACTAGCTAAAGGTGAGCTCACGATATGTGTTGGAAGTGTTTCCAATGTTGATATGATCAAGCATCGCACGCTCCCTCTACCATCGAGATTGGTGTTTGCGTTGAGCATAGACATGATTGGATTATGTCTATCGCGATATGGTTATTCATTTAAGGAGAATAACGGTTACTCTGTTTATTTGAATAATGCCTTCAATGGTCTTGCACCTAAAATGAATGGTTCATTGAATCTCGATCATAGTGATACACATGTTCATGCCAAAAGATATAAGATAGTAATGATAGTACCACCTACTTGTGGCACTGCCACTTAAGTCATATCGGTATAAAAACGCATGAAGAAGCTCCATGTTGATGGATCTTGGACTCACTCATTTTTGAAAGGATTGAGACATGCGAACCATGTTTGTTGGTAGATATGCATGAAGAAACTCTATACAGATGGACCGTTTGGACTCACTTGATTTTGAATCACTTGAGACATGCAAATCATACCACATGGGCAAGATGACTGAAAGCCTCGTTTTCAGTAAAATGGAACTAGAAAGCAACTTGTTGGAAGAAATACATTTTGATGTGTGCAATCCAATGAGTGCTGAGGCGTGTAGTGGATATCGTTATGTTCTTACTTCACAGATGATTTGAGTAGATGTTGAGTACGTTTACTTGATAAATCACGAGTCTGAATTATTGAAAGGTTCAAGTAATTTCAGGGTGAAGTTGAAAGATCCTCGTGACAAGAGGATAAAATATCTATGATATGATCATAGAGATGAATATCTGAATTACGAGTTTGGCATAGAATTAAGACATTGTGGAAATTGTTTCACAACTAATACAGCCTGGAACACCATAGTGTGATGGTGTGTCCGAACATTATAACTGCACCCTATTGGATATGATGCATACCATGATGTATCTTATCGAATTACCACGGTAGTTTATGGGTTAGGCATTAGAGACAACCACATTCACTTTAAATAGGGCACCACGTAATTCCGATGAGATGACACCATATGAACTATGGTTTAGAGAAACCTAAGTTGTCATTTCTTAAAAGTTTGGGGCTGCGACGCTTATGCGAAAAAGTTTCAGGCTGATAAGCTCGAACGCAAAGCGGATAAATGCATCTTCATAGGACACCCAAAACAGTTGGGTATACCTCCTGTCTCAGAACCGAAAGCAATAAGGGATTGTTTCTAGAATCGGGTCCTTTCTCGAGGAAAAGTTTCTCTCGAAAGAATTGAGTGGGAGGATGGTGGAGACTTGATGAGGTTATTGAACCGTCTCTTCAACTATTGTGTGGCAGGGCACAGGAGTTGTTCCTGTGGCACCTACACCAATTGAAGTGGAAGCTTATGATAGTGATCATGAAACTTCAGATCAAGTCACTACCAAACCTCGTGGGATGACAAGGATGCGTACTGCTTCAGAGTGGTACGTGATCCTGTCTTGGAAGTCATGTTGCTAGACAACAATGAACCTACGAACCATGGAGAAGCGATGGTGGGCCCGGATTCCGATAAATGGCTCGAGGCCAAAAAATCCGAGAGAGGATCCATGTATAAAAACAAAGTGTAGACTTTGACAGAATAGCTCGATGGTCGTGAGGCTGTTGAGTAAAGATGGATTTTAAAAGGAAGACGGACAATGATGGTAAATGTCACCATTAAGAAAGCTCGACTTGTCGTTAAGATGTTTTCCGACAAGTTCAAGGAGTTGACTACGATGATACTTTCTCACTCGTAGCGATGCTAAGAGTCTGTTGGAATTATATTAGCGATTACTGCATTATTTATGAAATCTTACAGATAGGATGTCAAAACATTGTTTCCTCGACGTTTTTTTTGAGGAAAGGTTGTATGTGATACAAACCGGAAGGTTTTGTCAATCCTGAAAGATGCTAATAAGTATGCAAAGCTCCAGCAATCCTTCTAAGGACTGGAGTAAGCATCTCGGAGTTGGAATGTACGCTTTGATGAGATGATCAAAGATTTTGGGTTTATACAAAGTTTATGAGAAACTTGTATTTCCAAAGAAGTGAGTGGGAGCACTATAGAATTTCTGATGAGTATATGTTGTTGACATATTATGGATCAGAAATGATGTAGGAGTGCTTTTCTAATGTAGTTCGTATGCTAAAGCTTTTCTATTGTCAAGTATCATTTCCTTAGACCATGAGATTGTGCAACTCCCGGATACCGTAGGAGTGCTTTGGGTGTGCCAAACGTCACAACATAACTGGGTGGCTATAAAGGTACACTACAGGTATCTCCGAAAGTGTCTGTTGGGTTGGCACGAATCGAGACTGGGATTTGTCACTCCGTGTAAACGGAGAGGTATCTCTGGGCCCACTCGGTAGGACATCATCATAATGTGCACAATGTGATCAAGGAGTTGATCATGGGATGATGTGTTACGAAACGAGTAAAGAGACTTGCCGGTAACGGGATTGAACAAGGTATCGGGATACCGACGATCGAATCTCGGGCAAGTACAATACCGATAGACAAAGGGAATTGTATACGGGATTGATTAAGTCCTTGACATCGTGGTTCATCCGATGAGATCATCGTGGAACATGTGGGAGCCAACATGGGTATCCAGATCCTGCTGTTAGTTATTGACCGGAGAGTCATCTCGGTCATGTCTGCATGTCTCCCGAACCCGTAGGGTCTATACACTTAAGGTTCGGTGACGCTAGGGTTATAGAGATATTAGTATGCGGTAACCCGAAAGTTGTTCGGAGTCCCGGATGAGATCTCAGACGTCACGAGGAGTTCCGGAATGGTCCGGAGGTAAAGAATTATATATAGGAAGTGCTATTTCGGCCATCGGGACAAGTTTCGGGGTCACCGGTATTGTACCGGGACCACCGGAAGGGTCCCGGGGGTCCACCGGGTGGGGCCACCTGCCCCGGGGGGGCCACATGGGCTGTAGGGGGTGCGCCTTGGCCTGTATGGGCCAAGGGCACCAGCCCCAAGAGGCCCATGCGCCAAGAGATGAGGAAAGGAAGAGTCCTAAAGGGGAAAGGCACCTCCGAGGTGCCTTGGGGAGGATGGACTCCTCCCTGGCCGCACCCTTCCTTGGAGGAAGGGCCAAGGCTGCGCCCCCCTCTCCCTTGGCCCTATATATAGTGGGGGGGAAGGGAGGGCAACCATACCTAAGCCCTGGCGCCTCCCTCTCCCTCCCATGACACATCTCCCTCCTCCCGCAGCGCTTGGCGAAGCCCTGTTGGAATCCCGCTACTTCCACCACCACGCCGTCGTGCTGCTGGATCTCCATCAAACTCTCCTCCCCCTTGCTGGATCAAGAAGGAGGAGACGTCGCTGCTCCGTACGTGTGTTGAACGCGGAGGTGCCGTCCGTTCGGCGCTAGGATCATCGGTGATTTGGATCACGACGAGTACGACTCCATCAACCCCGTTCTCTTGAACGCTTCCGCGCGCGATCTACAAGGGTATGTAGATCCACTCCTCCCTCGTTGCTAGATGACTCCATAAATAGATCTTGGTGACACGTAGGAAAATTTTGAATTTATGCTACGTTCCCCAACACCGAGATCATCGTTGCTTCCACCACCACGCCATCGTGCTGCTGGATCTTCATCAACCTCTCCTTCCCCCTTGCTGGATCAAGTTGGAGGAGACGTCTTCCCAACCGTACGTGTGTTGAACGCGGAGGTGCCGTCCATTCGGCGCTAGGTCATCGGTGATTTGGATCACGCCGAGTACGACTCCATCAACCCCGTTCTCTTGAACGCTTCCGCGCGCGATCTACAAGGGTATGTAGATGCACTCCTTTCTCCCTCGTTGCTAGATGACTCCATAGATTGATCTTGGTGATGCGTAGAAAATTTTAAAATTCTGCTACGTTCCCCAACAGAAAGAGGGGCTGGCAAGTGGGCCGTTGCATGCGAAAAAGAGATGCCGGCGTTCCCAGCTACCTCCCGGAGGACTGGGTTTGGAATGGGCGTGCCGGCCGTAACTTTCGTCAAAACCGGCGCAAAACTGGTTCCTGGGACCCCGAGTGGGTCGTTTTTTGCCCGCCGGCGTCTAAAAATGCGCCTGGGGAGGCTTCTTGAGGGCCTGGCTGGAGATGCTTTTGGGAGTGTCACGTAGAATAAATGATGAGGTGGAAGAGAGAGAACTTATAAGAAAAAAGTTTGTCTTATCTTACTTAAGATAAGACAAGAGATGATCTCTTAGGGCATGTACAATGGTGGCATATGGATACATATGCCCCATGATAAAAAGTAATTTGAGGCATTTATATTGATTTTTTCTCTCCAGTGCAAGCTATCACTAGTAGGCCTCATTAAGAAATAGAAAATAAAGACTCTAATACACATGCATCTCTACTTTTCACTCCAACCTTTTCAGTTTTTGTCACCGGACCACACTTTTTCTCTTCAAGCACCCGCCTCCTGGAGAGGATCCCGCTTCCCTATCCGAACCTACTTTACGTCATATCCGATCCTACATGGCATGTAAGGCATCACCTTGAGGCTATCTATTGTACATGCCCTTAGCACAATATGTCTCACCACATTTTTAGGAATGACTAGTTATTGAAGATAAAGCTAAGAGATGACTCATTATAGACATTTCTTTTTGTCATCTCTAAATTACATGCAATAATTAAGATAAGATTATCTTATCAACCATTGTACATGACTCCGAACTATATTGAAGGAAAGCAGTTGGCGGAAGCCCAACTACGACGGAAACGTCCGCGTCCGCCGTCTGCGTTCGTTGTCCGCGCCGTCCCGGACACCATCCCACCCGTCCCTCCTCCCCCACCCGGGCCATCCCTCTAAGCCTCCCTCCCACCACCCCGCGCGAGCGCGTGCGCTGAACAGCTCCAGCATCCCCCTCCCCCCACACCCGACAAGTTTTGGACTCACTCCTTCCGGCTATCGATGACTGTCGCTCGTCCACGGCCCGGCCTCACCGTGGCCGGCACTCCTCCCACCGTCCCTGCCTTCGGCCTCGCGCTTTGCAAAATCGACTTACAGAAAAAAAAACCCAGTCGACTTATGAATAGCTCATGCAAGATCATCAAGCAATTGGGCCAGACTAACATGCGCTCTCATTTTCCTGAATTTTGCATGCACACCCATTCAAAGAATTATACAAGAACTTCATTTTTTTGCTTAATAGAAAACAAGAACTTAAATTGACAATGCCAGTTATGTTATATTAATCTCGTTGATGTAAACATGTGCTTAATTTGGGATCAAGCTGGTGCATAATCATGTATTTAGAAAATGTTAAATGGGTATAGAAAACATGTTTCTAATGCATACAGAAAATGTCATTGTGTAGTTAAAAAAAGTTGATATGTGTTGAATAAAAAAGAAACCGATGAAAATCGACAAAGAAACAAAGGAAAAAAAGAAACCCAATAAAAACCCAAAAAGAGAAACAAAGAAAACAAAAGATGAAACCGAAGAAAAACAATGCAAAAAGATTGAAAACAGGGAAAACTGAGAAATAAACAATGAAAACCAAAAAAGAGATAAATAAATAAAAAATATTTAGAAAACTAGTGAAAATTGGGAAAGAAAAAAGAAAGAGAGGAAAAACTAGAAACCGTGAACGAAATGAAAACAAAGAAAAGCAGAAAAAACAAAACGAAGAAGATACTCCCTCTGGTCCTTTTTACTCCGCACATTAGCTTTGTCTGAAGTCAAAGTTTGCTAAGTTTGACCAAATTTATTTTAAAAAGAGGTAAATACACCGCAAGTCATAGAACTTGCACGCGACGGTCAGTTTGATGCATAAACTTGTAAAATACGTGTTTTAAGAAAAAGGGTTTCCCCCACTTTGTAAAATACATGTTTTCGGTCATCTAACTTGTCCTTCCGTTCATATACGGTGATTTCTACCGTATTTCGGCCGTATCATGTGCACACATGGCGTGGCAACATGGTAGGGGCCCACTGTCAGTGGCTGAGGCGGTGGGTAATCCGCGTGCACTTTTTTCCAGAAAGCACGCTTGCATTTTATTTATTTATGCAGAAAAACCTTAAAACAATGAAAAATGCTGGAGCAACAATAGTATTCGAACATACGGCCTGCTACAATTCGCCTCACTTAGATAGCCACTATGAGTTTTTTTAAAGAAAAAACTATCAGCCACAATGACATTTAAATAGATAAACACAATTTATCTTATTTATGCTTCATTCTTTTTCCTATTTAAGAAAATTATTTTATATTCTAGATAAACTTTTCGGACAAATCAACTAGATTTTTGTTTCAATTCGACTAATTTTAAATTAAAAATCAAGATAAAATAAAATACAGTGCAGAATGAGTGTATGTAATTTTTTTTGGACAAATCAACTAGATTTTGTATTGAATTTGAATAATCTAGATAATAGAAAATATAGTTCATAATGAATATACTTCTTTCAGCTAGATAAAAGGAATTATATGTAAAATATAATGCACATATTTTTTTTGGAGAAAACACTAAATTTTTGTTTGAATTTAAATAATTTAAAATTAAAAAATATGGATAAAAGGAAATATAGTGCACAACGAATGTATGCATTTTTTGGGGACAAATCAATACAATTTTGTTTGAATTCGAATAATTTTCAATTTGAAAATCTATATAAAAGAAATTATGGGTCAGAATGAATGTAAGTAATTTTTTCGGACAAATCAACTAATTTTTGTTTGAATTTGAATAATCTATATAAAAGAAATAGAGTTCATAATGAATGTACGTAAATTTCTTTCGAACAAATCAACGGAATTTTTTTTTAATTCAAATAATTTTAGATTGGAAAATCTAGATAAAAATATATGTTAGAATGAATATACATAAAAAAATCCAGAAAAATCTTTTTTTTTCAATTCGAATAATTTCATTAAAAAATATAGTGCGGAATGTATGTATGTAATTTCGTTTCCAACAAATGAGCAGAAATTTTGTTTGACTCGGAATAATTTTAAATTTGAAAATCTAGAGAAAAGAAAATATATTCAGAATGTGTATTTTATCCTAGAGGTGATATACCCTAGTTGTCCAAATGAAACAGCGAGCAAAATCAGTTGTCGCTAGCGACATTCCGCCAGGTCGCTGATTCGAACTGGCTCCGGCCGATTTTTTTCCTGCCCAATATATGCACAACGTACCCTGACGGGTGGACCCAAGTACAGCTATTGCTGGAGTGCTTTTGTACAAAGTAAAAGAAACACATCACGTGCACTAGCCACAGACAATGGGCCCTGGCCACGTAGGCGGCGAATACACCCATGTATGCTTGGAAAGTGTGACCGTATTTGCGCGCCCGCGCAAGTTTCATGACAAAAACTTGCCTCGCCCCGCTGAGATCCCCCGCGCCTCCTCTCCCTCCTCCACGCCGCCGCGCCGCTCCAGTTCGCTGCGTAGCTCCTCCTCTCCCCTAAAAATCCCTTTTTCCGGTGAGGTTCTCTTCGACGAGGCACCGCTCGATCTGGAGGATGACGACAAGTTGGCGCTCGATCTGGAGCATGGCGACGGCATGGGGCGGGCGCTCTCGTCCTCGAGCTCCTGATCCACCAGCTCCTCTTCCTCCTCCAGGCCCTCCTCAACATCACCGGCGACGACGGCATGGGGAAGACGACAGCGGCGGCTGCGGAAGTCGACCCCAACGAAGGAGGATCCTCCTCAACATCCCAGGCTCCTCCTCCTTCAGGTCCTCCTCGTGCTCATCTATCTCATGCCAAGTCTGAATTTGTATTGCCAAGTCTTAAATTTTCATCTTTATTGTTAAGTCTGAAGTTAGCTGACATGCTTCTCTGACTTGACATGCTTGCAATTTTGATCACTAAGACTACTGCAGCTAGAGTATATCTCAATTTATAACAGCACATGTTGACCTTGCAGCAAGTTTACAAGGACAAAATTTCTGTCAAACTAAAGCAAGCAAACACTTAACTGAATTTGCAATGACAGGCTCTTTCACCAATGTGAAAAAATGAGGATAAGAACTAACAGTGTGCATAACTGAATTTTTGGTCTGACACCAAGATCTCCTACTCCTGATCAATTGAACAAAACCCACTGTTGACTGTACCAATTGAACAAAGCTGCAGGGTACATTATGTTAAAGATTTCCTACTTTAGTGATTTTTAGGGAGAGCACTTAAAAAAATTTAGTCAACATTGATTTATGAGGGAGTAGAATTTTTGACAAAAATGCTAGTGCTGTCTGTCTGTGCCTTCCAAGCCTACAAAGAGGTAGTACTGCATTTGTGTCAAATTTGATTTAGTCTTAATTTAGAGCTGCGTGTAGTGCCAAACTGGATGATGTAGTGCTCTGAATTTGAAGCTTTAACAGTATGTAGATATAGTCTTGTTCAGATCTTACTGAAGAAGAGAGAGGGTTAGTAGGCAGGTTACTTCAGAGGCTTTGTTCAGATCTAACTGACTGAATAATTCAGTTAACTTAACAGGGGACCTAACTGTCTGAATAAGTTTTAGGGACATGTTTTTATCAACTCTTAGTTAAGGGATTGTGGCAGTTTTCTGCAGTCTATCAGTTTGAAATTGACTTCCATTGTTCGTATTTCTAGAGCATAGTGACAAATACTCCAACTAAATTTCTAGAGCATAGTGAACAGAAGGAGAACAGCCACAATCCCTTTGGAGTATATGTGCTGCTTGAAGGTGCATAATTCAAATAATTTCCCTCAATTGGAGTTTTGTGCTGCTTGAATTGTTTCTACAGGAATAATGTTTCCAATTTGGCTAAATCTGGCCTGAATTTGCTGCTAGTGCTAGGACATGCTCAACACTACCCTGTTTCAGTCTTGTTTTTTGCAGAACTGAATTTACTAGCACCATTTTGCATCTTGCCATTACTGTCTAATTGGAAACTTTGGGTATGTTTGCAATTGGACAAATGGTGTATAAATCCAAATAAAGCAAATAAATTCAAATGATTCAAATAAATTCAAATAAATCCAAATAAAGTTTGTTAAGTTTTAAACAAAATGATTACTAGTGCATCTAGGAATCATTTAAGTTCTGCTGCTATATGAAGTGGTGCTGCTATATGACCATGCTGGAATATGCATTTACATAGATTGACTGATGCCTCAACATATTCTTAACTTTGTTACTGTATTTATCTAGAGATGGGAGGATATCACCATGTCCTGACTTTGTTACTCTTGCACTCACCTACGCTGCTCTTGCACTGATTTCAGTTCCCTATCTCAGTTGTTCTGTTGCATGACCATGTGTAGATAGAAGTTGTTCCCTGAATTTTCAGTGCACTCATGGAAGCATGCATTTTCCAATCAATTAACAGTGACAACTGATTCCTTTGGTGTGTCCTTAAAAATTATCAGATGCACTGTTTAGATCCAGTTTTGTGATTTGGGGAACTGTAAATATTCTGATTATCAACTTTATGTGTCAAGTTTGACATCAACTTGACAGATCAAAAGCTGACAGAAATTAACAGGTTTTGAGCATCAAGAGATCTGAATGCAGTTAACTTGTGTTGAAAAAGTTAACTGGATTTTTTTTTGTATCAACATTGCACCATGTCAGCATGACAACTCAACTCAACTACCTCAACTCAATTCAGTAATTATCTTGCAGGTTCAGGAATTATCTTTGTAGGCTCTCCAGACACAACAATAATCTTCAGACTCACACCACTAGTTGAACAGCAGCAGTAGCAGAGGCGGGCGGGGCAGACTCACCAGCACCAGTACGAGTAGAGTCGGGGCAAGAGAAAGGGAAGAAGCATCATCAGAGGTCCACGTCGGCGTTGTCCACCAGCAGTGGCAACATCAGAGGCGGGAGTGGCCGGAATTGTCCACGGCGCCGGCGGCCGAAGCGGACGAAGTCAGAGGCGCAGGTTTGTGGCCGTGGGCGGCGAAGGTGGTTGCGCGGGTGGGCGACCGCGGGCGGCGCATGTGGGCGACCGTGTGAAGCAAGATTCAATGGGGCCGGCGGCGCAGCTCGAGGCGGGCGCCAGCGCAGGTTGCCTTCCGGCGGGCGCCGCAGGTGGGAAGCCTCGGCGGAGGTCCAGGCGGGCGGCGGCGCTGGTGTTGGTCGCGGCGCAGGTCCAGGCGGGCGGCGACGCAGGTGGGAAGCCAACGATGACTGCGAGGCGCGGGCGACGGGGGAGCACGAAGTAAGAAGATGGAGTTATTCGTGACGGGTTTAAAACTCTGAGGGTTTTTTTGCAAAAATATAAATACACTGCAAGTTCTAAGACTCCTAGTGAATTTACCTCTATTAAAAAATATTAACATCTATAACATCTAATAAATATAATATGAAAATATATTCCGAGATGAATCTAATAATAAATGTGTTGTTATATGGTTCGTCACCCGCCTTGAGCTGCAGCTGTATATGGTTTTGTCTGAAGAAAAAGGAGGCACAACTATCTGTCTGTCTTGAGCTGCAGCTGTATATGGTTCGTCACCCGCCTTACTGCCAAATGGTAGAATTGAAATCAAGCGAACAACTCGAGGCAACTACCAACAGGAGTCACTGTCACTAGATATTCTGATCTAAATTTAGCTATAATGAAATGATATTTTTATCTATATGTTTGACAAAGGAGAACATGTATGTACACAAATGCATGCATCACACAAGTTACTTTACTCTGCTCAATTGCTCATACAAATGGCGGCACCCCAAACTTCAACTGCCAGATGTTGCTGAAGCTTTTTTCTTTGTTTTGGGAGGATAAAGGGAGCTCTTATATTTCAATTATTCTGGGTTACATCAGGCATGATTACATGTTTCAAATCCTGTGGCGCATAGGAGAGTCCCGGGTCTGCTCCACCCGTAGCAGTCGCGACTTCTTCTCTTCGGCAACCGTGAGTCGGTCTGTGTGCGTGCGGTTAGTGTGCTCATGTGATGTTTGTGGTGTGTCGTTGGCAAGTTTTGGTGTGGCCTTGTGGTGCTACGAAACGCATTGGCTTGTTCATGTAACGAGTGGGGGCTTGGCCCCGTTTGTATCGATTTTCACCCGATTTTCATAATTAACTGTGCAATCTTCTTCTTAATTAATGAAACGAGCAAAGCTTTTGCCTCGTGTTTCAAGAGAAAAAACCTGCGGCACATCAGGTAAAAGAAGGAAGTCTCCATGGACTCTAGCATAAGCAGCTAGCTCATGTGCGGCCACATTGTTCTCCCTGTAGATTTTGGTCACGCAGCATGGCACAAAATCTCTAGTCATCTTCTTGGTTTCCTCGTAGAAAGCTCACCATGAGGCTCCCACTGTAGACCATCAAGCAAATGGGCTAGGCCAACATGCGCGCTCATTCAAAGATAGCATGTACAAGAACTTAATATTTTGTGTTTAATGAAAACAAGAACTTACTTCCAAGTCCCATAAATTACAATAAATTTAATCACCAGCTTGATCCCAACTAATTAAGCACAGGTTTACATCAACGAAATTAATATAACATAGCCGGCATTGTCACACAATAGAATAGCACATTATCATATCTTGACGCCATTTCCTCCAAACCTCCTGACGTAGGGGTCGTGCATGGTCTGCACCGGCACCACCGGCATGGCGCCGAACACGCCGAAGTTCATGCTGCTCTGGTCGTCCATCAGCGAGTACTCCTCCACCTCGTCGCTGCTGTAGTCGGCGGCCTCCTTCTCGTCGTCTACCTCGTCCTCGTCCCCGTCGCCGGAGTACACGCTGTTCTCCGTCTCCATAAGGTGGTCTGCGTACTTGACGCTCTCCATCCTCACCGCAGGCCGGACCTGGGCGTCGTTGCCCCCCTTGGAGGCCGCCGCGGCCGCGCCGTCAGGAGCGGCAGTCGCGCCGCGCAGGATCCGCACGACGGCGCGCATGTCCGGACGCCGCTCGGGCTCCCCCTGCACGCAGAGCGCGGCGGCCTCGAGCATGCGCGCCAGCTCCGCCGCGTCGTAGACGCCACGGAGGCGCGGGTCCACGAGGTCCCCGAGCCGGCCGCGCGCGATGAGGGGCTCCGCCCACTCGGTGATGGTGCGCTTGGCACCCGACGGCAGCCTCTCGATAGGCTTCCTGCCCGACACCAGTTCGACGAGAAGGATGCCGAAGCTGTACACGTCGCACGCCCCGGAGACCTTGCCCCACATGGCGTACTCCGGCGCGAGGTAGCCGAGGGTGCCCTTGACCCTGGTGGTCATGTGCGAGACGCCGTCGGGGACGAGCTTGGCGAACCCAAAATCAGCGACGAGCGGCGCGAAGTCGGAGTCAAGCAGCACGTTGCTGGCCTTGATGTCCCGGTGGATGATGCTGGGAGAAGCCTCGTGGTGGAGGTGCACAAGCGCCTCGGCGGCACCAACGGCCACACCCACACGGCGGCGCCAGTCGAGGGTGGCGTCGGAGGCGAACTGGCCGTGGAGGTGGGACAGGAGGCTGAGGTTGGGCATGTAATCATACACGATCATGCGCTGGTCGGCGGTGGCGCCGGCGCAGTACCCGCGGAGCCCCAGCAGGTTGCGGTGGCGGACGCGGGCGAGCACCTCGACCTCGACGGCGAACTCCATCTCGGCCTTGGAGTTGTTGTTGTTGGGCTTGAGGCGCTTGACGGCGATCTGGACGCCGTCGGGGGTCTTGCCCCAGTAGACGCTGCCGAAGCCGCCCTCGCCGAGCTTGTTCTCCTCGCTGAAGCCGCCCGTGGCGGCGTGGAGCTCCTTGTAGCTGTAGATCCTCCACGTGCTGCCGCCGCCGCTGCCCGTCCCCGCCGCGGCGCCCGATGACGCGCTCACGCACCCGTGCCCCACCTTCTCGGCGCCGCCGCAGCAGGAGCTCGTCCCGGAGCCCATGGACGCCTCTGGTATCTGTCTCTCTCGGTGCAACGCTGTTTAACAGAGGAGGAGGAGGAGGAGGGGGAGGGATCGATGAGCTCGATCAGCTGGCTGCGTGCTGGGAAGGATGGATGGATGGAAGGATGCGGCTTGGAGCGGGTGAAGGGGCCTAACCGGTGTGAAGAAGGTACTTATGGTGGCGTTGGCAGTTGGCGTGCGAGCGCCGCGCGGCCGGCGGAGATGTTTATGCGGCGGCGTATGCTGTGGCCTGTGGAGATGCTGGTTGACCTGGTAGTAAGATGGTTTGGTGCCATGCGCCTCCATGTGGAAGGTTGGCATTGGGCGGCGACGTGTGTGTGTCAGCGTGGAGGGGAGCGGGCGCCAATTGCAGGGCAGCAGAGAAAGGGATCCGCACTGGCGCCAAAAACTTGAACCGGTCAAGCGCAGTAATATGGGCTGCCCAGGCTAACGCTGGTGCTGTGACACGGGCCCAGCATGAAGTTAAATGCTGAGCACGGCCCATCCTACCCGTCTCTTCCAAATCAGTAATTGAGAAGTACTCCTTCCAAAGAACACTCCCGCCTTCCCAGATTCGTTTATTTAAAATGTTTTATCTCTTAAACCATGCGACTAAATCTTGCAGCATTTTCGCCGTTGGGTCCCTCGCGTCGAGATCTTCAAAACTAGATCCCATGTTGATAGTTTTCGACGAATATTTTTTTCAAAAAAAAACGGACAAAAAAACCCGAACCTGGAACACGTTTTTTTCGTTTTGGAAAAACCCAAACCAGAAGCACCTTTTTCCCCTTTCCAAAGAGGCATGCGTTTTTTACCTTTCCGAAAGGCACATTCATGCCTCTTGGAAGCAAATTTGAAAACAAGTGTTTCCCCTTTCTGAGAGGCACGCATGTGCCTCTCGCGTAAACAAATTCGTGCTCCATGAAAAGTAAATGTGTGCCTCTTGCGAAACAAAAAAGACACATTTTTTTCCTTTCCGAGAGGCAGAATCAAACTCGTGCCTCCACGAGAAATAAATCCCTTCCTCTCGCAGGAACAAAAAAAAGAAAACACATTTTTTTTCCTTTCCGAGAGGCACGCCCGTGCCTCCTCTAAAAGAAAATCTGTGCCTCCACGAGAATTAAATATGTGCCTCTCGTGGTAGAAAAAAGAGACATTTTTGAGCAAAAATAACAATTTTTTTGTCTAAATCCTAAGAAAACCGGGGGGAAAGAGAAAAACCGAAAAGGAAATTGTCTAAAAGCCAAAAACACATAGAGAAAAAAAAACTAAGGGAGCACCCAGAGCGCGACACATGGCAGCGGCTGAGAGCAAGTGACGGCTCCCAACCAACCCCAAGCGACCCTTGGGGGGGGGGGGGTGGCTCCTGAAGGAGTACTCAATAGCGAGGGTGCGATTTGAACCGGCGATCTCGCAACTACTTGTGCGCTGCCCTTACCACTCGGGCAACTCACGTGTTCGTGTTTACTTACAGCCTTTTCATCCTTTTCTTCTTCCTTCTTTCCTTTTTCTTGGAAATGGTTTTGTTTGGTTTATTCCTTTTTTCTTTCTTCTTTTCTGATAAGTGCGTGAACTTTTTTTTCAAATTTTTGAACTTTTTTTTCAAATTCATGAACTTTATCTCGAATCGGTGAACTTTTTTCAAAATCTATGATCTTTTTTCAAATGGATAAACTTTTTGTAAAATTTATGTTTTTTCCAAATTGATGAACTTTATTTCAAATTCGATGATTTTTTTTCAAAATGGATGGACTTTTCAAAAGTTTGCGAACTCTCTTTCAGAATTCATGAACTCTCTTTCAAAATGGATGGGCCGTCCCAGTTCGCGGGCGCGTGGGCGACAATCCTCTAGCCGGTGGTGAAGGCGCCCTATAGGAGTACCCTTTTGCTAGAGTTATTCCCAAAATGCGACACTTGTTCATCGGTTTGGACTGCAAGCAAGTTATCAACCACATAGACCAAGGTGTAGATGGAAACTACAGAAGCTCATCAGAGAGATTAGTGATTACTGTAAAAAAAAGTATGTTTTCAAGTTGAGTCATGAGCTTCGAATTTCGAAGCCCATATCTTAGCTCGTTTGGTCTTTCCCTTTCTCTCGGTAGACATGTGTGGCTGGGCCTCATGATGTGAAATCTATTCCTGTAAACATTATCGTTGATTAATAAAGCCTAGCTGCTTTTGCTAAAAAACAAAGAGTTATTCCCAGACTTCTTGGCGCAGTTTACCAGGGATGGAAAGGTTGCTTGTATGTGTTTTCTTTGTTGGTTTTAATTTAAAAAAAAAACCCTCTTAAATTGCGCGTTTGCTACCTCTTAAGCACTACGTTGGATTTCTTTAAAGAGGAAAGGATGATGCAGCAAAGTAGCGTAAGTATTTCCGTCAGTTTTTGAGAACCAAGGTATCAATCCAGTAGGAGGCTACGCCCGAGTCTCTCGTACCTGCACAAAACAAATAACTTCTCGCAACCAACGCGATAAGGGGTTGCCAATCCCTTCACAGTCACTTACGAGAGTGAGATCTGATAGATATGATAGGATAATATTTTTGGTATTTTGCGATAAAGATGCAAAGTAAAAAGCAAAGGAAATAACTAAGTATTGGAAGATTAATATGATGAAGATAGACCCCGGGGCCATAAGTTTCACTAGTGGCTTCTCTCAAGAGTATAAGTATTTTACGGTGGGTGAACGAATTACTGTTGATCAATTGACAGAATTGAGCATAATTATGAGAATATTTAGGTATGATCATGTATATAGGCATCACGTTCGAGACAAGTAGACCGACTCCTGCCTGCATCTACTACTATTACTCCACTCATCGACCGCTATCCAACATGCATCTAGAGTATTAAGTTCATGAAAACAGAGTAACGCATTAAGCAAGATGACATAATGTAGAGGGATAAATTCATGCAATATGGTAAAAAAAACAATCTTGTTATCCTCGATGGCAACAATACAATACGTGCCTTGCTGCCCCTACTGTCACTGGGAAAGGACACCGCAAGATTGAACCCAAAGCTAAGCACTTCTCCCATTGCAAGAAAGATCAATCTAGTAGGCCAAACCAAACTGATAATTCGAAGAGACTTACAAAGATAACCCATCATACATAAAAGAATTCAGAGAAGATTCAAATATTGTTCATAGATAATCTTGATCATAAACCCACAATTCATCGGTCTCAATAAACACACCGCAAAAAGAAGATTACATCGAATAGATCTCCACAAGAGAGGGGGAGAACATTGTATTGAGATCCAAAAAGAGAGAAGAAGTCATCTAGCTAATAACTATGGACCCGAAGGTCTGAGGTAAACTACTCACACTTCATCGGAGAGGCTATGGTGTTGATGTAGAAGCCCTCTGTGATGGATGCCCCCTCCGGCGGAGCTCCGGAACAGGCCCCAAGATGGGATCTCATGGATACAGAAGGTTGCGGCAGTGGAATTAGCTTTTTGGCTCCATTTTTGATCGTTTGGGGGTACGTAGGTATATATAGGAGGAAGGAGTACGTCGGTGGAGCAACAGGGGGCCCACGAGGGTGGAGGGCGCGCCTGGGGGGTAGGCGCGCCCCCTACCTCGTGGCTTCCTCCTTTATTTCTTGACGTAGGGTCCAAGTCTCCTGGATCATGTTCGTTCCGAAAATCACGTTCCCGAAGGTTTCATCCCGTTTAGACTCCGTTTGATATTCCTTTTCTACAAAACTCTGAAATAGGCAAAAAACAGCAATTCCGGGTTGGGCCTCCGGTTAATAGGTTAGTCCCAAAAATAATATAAAAATGCAAAATAAAGCCGGATAATGTCCAAAACAGTAGATAATATAGCATGGAGCAATCAAAAATTATAGATACGTTGGAGACATATCAAGCATCCCCAAGCTTAATTCCTGCTCGTCCTCGAGTAGGTAAATGATAAAAAAGATAATTTCGATGCGGAGTGCTACTTGGCATAATTTTAATGCAATTCTTCTTAATTGTGGTATGAATATTCAGATCCGAAAGAGTCAAGATAAAAGTTCATATTGACATAAAAATAATAATACTTCAAGCATACTAACTAAGCAATTATGTCTTCTTAAAATAACATGGCCAAAGAAAGTTCATCCCTACAAAATCATATAGTTCAGTCATGCTCCATTTTCGTCACACAAGAATGCTCTCATCGTGCACAACCCCGATGACAAGCCAAGCAATTGTTTCATACTTTAGTAATCTCAAACCTATAAACTTTCACGCAATATATGAGCGCGAGCCATGGACATAGCACTATGGATGGAATAGAATATGATGATGGGAGTTATGTGGAGAAGCCAAAAAAGGAGAAAGTCTCACATCAACGAGGCTAATCAATGGGCTATGGAGATGCCCATCGATTGATGTTAATGCAAGGAGTAGGGATTGCCATGCAATGGATGCACTAAAGCTATAAATGTATGAAAGCTCAACAAAAGAAACTAAGTGGGTGTGCATCCAACTTGCTTGCTCACGAAGACCTAGGGCACTTGAGGAGGCCCATTGTTGGAATATACAAGCCAAGTTCTATAATGAAAAATTCCCACTAGTATATGAAAGTGAAAAAACAAAAGACTCTCTATCATGAAGATTATGGTGCTACTTTGAAGCACAAGTGTGGCAAAGGATAGTAGCATTGTCCGTTCTCTCTTTTTCTCTTTTTTTGGGCCTTCTCTTTTTTTCTTTTTTTTATTCCTCACTTGGGACAATGCTCTAGAAAATGATGATCATCACACTTCTATCTATTTACAACTCAATGATTACAACTCGATGCTAGGACAAAAGACGACTCTATATGAATGCCTCCGGCCGTGTACCGGGATATGCAATGAATCAAGTGTGACATGTATAAAAAATTATGAACGGTGGCTTTGCCACAAATACGATGTCAACTACATGATCATGCAAAGCAATATGACAATGATGAACGTGTCATGATAAACGAAATGGTGGAAAGTTGCATGGCAATATATCTCGGAATGTCTATGGAAATGCCATAATAGGTAGGTATGGTGGCTGTTTTGAGGAAGATATAAGGAGGTTTATGTGTGAAAGAGTGTATCATATCATGGGGTTTGGATGCACCAGTGAAGTTTGCACCACCTCTCAATATGAGAAAGGGCAATGCACGGTACCGAAGAGGCTAGCAATGATGGAAGGGTGAGAGTGCGTATAATCCATGGACTCAACATTAGTCATAAAGAACTCATATACTTATTGCAAAAATCTACAAGTCATCAAAAACCAAGCACTATGCGCATGCTCCTAGGGGGGTAGATTGGTAGGAAAAGACCATCGCTCGTCCCCGACCGCCACTCATAAGGAGGACAATCAAAGAACACCTCATGTTTCAAATTTGTTACATAATGTTTATCATACGTGCATGCTACGGGACTTGCAAACTTCAACACAACTATTTCTCAATTTCACAACTACTCAACTAGCACAACTTTAATATCACTACCTCCATATCTCAAAACAATCATCAAGCATCGAACTTCTCTTAGTATTCAACACACTCATAAGAGAATTGTATTATTAATCTTGTATACCTAGCATATTAGGATTATTTAAGCAAATTACCATGCTATTTAAGACTCTCAAAATAATCTAAGTGAAGCATGAGAGATCAATAGTTTCTATAAAACAAATCCACCACCGTGCTCTAAAAGATATAAGTGAACTACTAGAGCAAAACTATATAACTCAAAAGATATAAGTGAAGCACATAGAGTATTCTAACAAATTCCAAATCATGTATGGCTCTCTCAAAAGGTGTGTACAACAAGGATGATTGTGGTAAACTAAAAAGCAAAGACTCAAATCATACAAGACGCTCCAACCAAAACACATATCATGTGGTGAATAAAAATATAGCTCCAAGTAAAGTTACCGATGGAAGTAGACGAAAGAGTGGATGCCTTCTGGGGCATCCCCAAGCTTTGGCTTTTAGGTGTCCTTAGATTATCTTGGGGGTGCCATGGGCATCCCCAAGCTTAGGCTCTTTCCACTCCTTGTTCCATAATCCATCAAATCTTTACCCAAAACTTGAAAACTTCACAACACAAAACTTAAGGTAGAAAATCTCGTGAGCTCCGTTAGCGAAAGAAAACAAAATACCACTTCAAGGTACTGTAATAAACTCATTCTTTATTTATATTGGTGTTAAACCTACTGTATTCTAACTTTTCTATGGTTTATAAACTATTTTACTAGCCATAGATTCATCAAAATAAGCAAACAACACATGAAAAACAGAATCTGTCAAAAACATAACAGTCTGTAGTAATCTATAACTAGCGCAAGATCTGGAACCCAAAATTCTAAAATAAATTGCTGGACGTGAGGAATTTATATATTAATCATCTGCAAAAGGAATTAACTAAATAGCACTTTCCAAATAAAAATGGTAGCAGTTCTCGTGAGCGCTAAAGTTTTTTTTTACAGCAAGATATCAAGACTTTCCCCAAGTCTTCCCAACGGTTCTACTTGGCACAAACACTAATTAAACACAAAAAAACAACAAAAACAGAGGCTAGGTAAATTATTTATTACTAAACAGGAGCAAAAAGCAAGGAATAAAAATAAAATTGGGTTGCCTCCCAACAAGCGCTATCGTTTAACGCCCCTAGCTAGGCATAAAAAGCAAGGATAGATCTAGGTATTGCCATCTTTGGTTTTCAACTTTTTAGCGGAATCAAGCTTGAATCCGGGAGGTTCTTTACGTTTCCCTTCATATTCTGAAATTTTTAGATCTAAAGAATCCAACCGCTTATTGCAAAGAGTAATCAACATATTCATGCGGTGAATATTTCCGCTAACGTTCTTAAGAGGTTCAAGAGACTTTTGTAAAATCTTAGTAACTTCACAATTTTTTTCAAAAACTTGTGTCTCTTCCTGGGTAGGATGAGGCCCCTTTTGTGGAGGTAGTGTTCCCACTATACCTTCTATAATTTCAAGCGCAATATGGGGATCAATTTCAATAAAATTGCCTTTGGCAACGCAATCCAAGAGTTGTCTATGAGACATATTTAATCCAACATAGAAATTGTGAAGCAAAATTCTCAGGTTCACTTCAAAGGTACAATTACGATAAGACTCCATTATCCTCAACCAGGCATCTTTTAAGTTTTCTCCTTGTCTTTGTTTGAAGTGAAAGACTTCCAAACTCAGGGGACAACAGAGTGGATAAGGGACTAGCCATAGCGACAAGCAAGCAATTCAACACACGAGCAAACAAGAAATGGGCGAAAAGAGGCAAATAGAGAAAGAGAGGGAGGATAGAAAGAGAGAGGGTGAATAAAACGGCAAGGGTGAAGTGGGGGAGAGGAAAATGAGAGGCAAATGGCAAATAATGTAATGCGGGAGATAAGGGTTGTGATGGGTACTTGGTATGTTGAATTTTGCGTAGACTCCCCGACAACGGCGCCAGAAATCTTCTTGCTACCTCTTGAGCACTACGTTGGATTTCCTTGAAGAGGAAAGGATGATGCAACAAAGTAGCGTAAGTATTTCCCTCAGTTTTTGAGAACCAAGGCATCAATCCAGTAGGAGGCTACGCGCGAGTCTCTCGTACCTGCACAAAACAAATAACTCCTCGCAACCAACGCGATAAGGGGTTGTCAATCCCTTCACGGTCACTTACAAGAATGAGATCTGATAGATATGATAGGATAATATTTTTGGTATTTTTGTGATAAAGATGCAAAGTAAAATAAAAGCAAAGTAAAAAGTAAAGGAAATAACTAAGTATTGGAAGATTAATACGATAAAGATAGACCCGGGGGCCATAGATTTCACTAGTGGCTTCTCTCAAGAGCATAAGTATTTTAGGGTGGGTGAACGAATTACTTTTGAGCAATTGACAGAACTGAGCATAGTTATGAGAATATCTAGGTATGATCATGTATATAGGCATCACGTCCGAGACAAGTAGACCGACTCCTGCCTGCATCTACTACTATTACTCCACTCATCAACCGCTATCCAGCATGCATCTAGAGTATTAAGTTCATGAAAACAGAGTAACACCTTAAGCAAGATGACATGATGTAGAGGGATAAATTCATGCAATATGATAAAAAAACCATCTTGTTATCCTCGATGGCAACAATACAATACGTGCCTTGCTGCCCCTACTGTCACTGGGAAAGGAGACCGCAAGATTGAACCCAAAGCTAAGCACTTCTCCCATTGCAAGAAAGATCAATCTAGTAGGCCAAACCAAACTGATAATTCGAAGAGACTTGCAAAAATAACCCATCATACATAAAAGAATTCAGAGAAGATTCAAATATTGTTCATAGATAATCTTGATCATAAACCCACAATTCATCGGTCTCAACAAACACACTGCAAAAAGAAGATTACATCGAATAGATCTCCACAAGAGAGGGGGAGAACATTGTATTGAGATCCAAAAAGAGAGAAGAAGCTATCTAGCTAATAATTATGAAGCCGAAGGTCTGAGGTAAACTACTCACACTTCATCGAAGAGGCTATGGTGTTGATGTAGAAGCCCTCCGTGATGGATGCCCCTTCCGGCGGAGCTCCGGAACAGGCCCCAAGATGGGATCTCGTGGATACAGAAGGTTGCGGCAGTGGAATTAGGTTTTTCGCTCCGTTTCTGATCGTTTGGGGGTACGTAGGTATATATAGGAGGAAGGAGTACATTGGTGGAGCAACATGGGGCCCACGAGGGTGGAGAGCGCGCCTGGGGGGTAGGCGCGCCCCACTACCTCGTGGCTTCCTCCTTTATTTCTTGACGTAGGATCCAAGTCTCCTGAATCATGTTCGTTTCGAAAATCACGTTCCCGAAGGTTTCATTCCGTTTGGACTCCGTTTGATATTCCTTTTCTGCGAAACTCTGAAATAGGCAAAAAAACAGCAATTCTGGGCTGGGCCTCTGGTTAATAGGTTAGTCCCAAAAATAATATAAAAGTGGATAATAAAGCCCCCAATAATGTCCAAAACATTAGTTAATATAGCATGGAGCAATCAAAAATTATAGATACGTTGGAGACGTATCAGCGTTTAGATCATAAGTTGTTTAAACCGTTGTGTTCTTACGGCATTAGCTTTGAAACTAGATCTCATGTTAATAAAAAACTTGTGCTTCCCAAAATATTTTTTCGGGTACTCCCCGAGATAACTTACATGTACTCCCTCATGGTTACTGCGACCCTATGTACTGCAACTAGTACTTCCCGTGCAAAATAACATGTGCTCGCAGTCCAGTACAACATGTTACTCATGGACATGGTGTAACATGTACTTTCAGCACAATGCAACTTCTTCCCATGTGAAGTACACCACGAACTGTAAAATGCAATGTATACTCCCGTGGAATGTAACTTGTGCTCCATGCACAGTACAACTTGTACGACCTGACGTAACCTGTACTCCCCTATACTCGCGTGGCGCGCGTTGAAGGAAATATGCCCTAGAGGCAATAATAAAGTTATTATTTATTTCCTTATATCATGATAAATGTTTATTATTCATGCTAGAATTGTATTAACCGGAAACATAATACATGTGTGAATACATAGACAAACATAGTGTCACTAGTATGCCTCTACTTGACTAGCTCGTTGATCAAAGATGGTTATGTTTCCTAACCATAGACATGAGTTGTCATTTTATTAACAGGATCACGTCATTAGGAGAATGATGTGATTGACTTGACCCATTTTGTTAGCTTAGCACTTGATCGTTTAGTTTGTTGCTATTGCTTTCTTCATGACTTATACATGTTCCTATGACTATGAGATTATGCAACTCCCGTTTACCGGAGCAACACTTTGTGTGCTACCAAACGTCACAACGTAACTGCGTGTTTATAAAGGTGCTCTACAGGTGTCTCCGAAGGTACTTGTTGGGTTGGCGTATTTCGAGATTAGGATTTGTCACTCCGATTGTCGGAGAGGTATCTCTGGGCCCTCTCGGTAATGCACATCACATAAGCCTTGCAAGCTGTGCAACTAATAAGTTAGTTGTGGGATGATGTATTACGGAACGAGTAAAGAGACTTGCCGGTAACGAGATTGAACTAGGTATTGAGATACCGAGGATCAAATCTCGGGCAAGTAACATACCGATGACAAAGGGAACAAACGTATGTTGTTATGCGGTCTGACCGATAAAGATCTTCGTAGAATATGTAGGAGCCAATATGAGCATCCAGGTTCCGCTATTGGTTATTAACCGGAGACGTGTCTCGGTCATTTCTACATTGTTCTCATACCCGTAGGGTCCGCACGCTTAATGTTACGATGACAGTTTCATTATGAGTTTATATATTTTGATGTATCGAAGGTTGTTCCGAGTCCCGGATGTGATCACGGACTTGACGAGGAGTCTCGAAATGGTCAAAACATAAAGATCGATATATTGGACGACTATATTTGGACACCGGAAAGGTTCCGGATGAGATTGGGACAATACCGGATCACCAGGAGGTTATCGGAACCCCCCGGGAGGTATATGGGCCTTATTGGGCCTTAGTGGAAAGGAGGGGAAAGGAGCAAAGGAGGGGGCGCCCCCCCAAGCCCAATCCGAATTGGGAGGGGGGCCGGCCCCCCCTTTCCTTCCTCCCTCCTTCCTCTTCCTTCCCTCTCCTAATCCTAATAGGAAAAAGGGGAGTCCTACTCCTTGTGGGAGTTGGACTCCCCCCTTAGGGCGCGCCACCCTCCTTGGCCGGCCCCCTCCTCCACTCCTTTATATACGGGGGCAGGGGGCACCCCATAGACACGCCAATTGATCATTGATCTCTTAGCCGTGTGCGGTGCCCCCCTCCACCATAATCCTCGATAATATTGTAGCGGTGCTTAGGCGAAGCCCTGCGACGGTAGAACATCAAGACCGTCACCACACCGTCGTGCTGACGGAACTCATCCCAGACACTTTGCTGGATCGGAGTCCGGGGATCGTCATCGAGCTGAACGTGTGCTAGAACTCGAAGGTGCCGTAGTTTCGGTGCTTGACCGGTCGGGTCGTGAAGACGTACGACTACATCAACTGCGTTGTGCTAACGCTTCCGCTTCCGGTCTACGAGGGTACGTAGACAACACTTTCCTCTCTCGTTGCTATGCATCACCATGATCTTGCGTGTGCGTAGGAAAATTTTGAAATTACTACGTTCCCCAACAGTGGCATCCGAGCCTAGGTTTTATGCGTTGAGGTTGTGCACGAGTAGAACACAAGTGAGTTGTGGGTGATATAAGTCATACTACTTACCAGCATGTCATACTTTGGTTCGGCGGTATTGTTGGATGAAGCGGCCCGGACCGACATTACGCGTACGCTTACGCGAGACTGGTTCTACCGGCGTGCTTTGCACACAGGTGGCTGGCGGGTGTCAGTTTCTCCAACTTTAGTTGAACCGAGTGTGGCTACGCCTGGTCCTTGCGAAGGTTAAAACAGCACCAACTTGACAAACTATTGTTGTGGTTTTGATGCGTAGGTAAGAACAGTTCTTGCTAAGCCCGTAGCAGCCACGTAAAACTTGCAACAACAAAGTAGAGGACGTCTAACTTGTTTTTGTAGGGCATGTTGTGATGTGATATGGTCAAGACATGATGCTAAATTTTATTGTATGAGATGATCATGTTTTGTAACCGAGTTATCGGCAACTGGCAGGAGCCATATGGTTGTCGCTTTATTGTATGCAATGCAATCGCGTTGTAATGCTTTACTTTATCACTAAGCGGTAGTGATAGTCGTGGAAGCATAAGATTGGCGAGACAACAACGATGCTACGATGGAGATCAAGGTGTCGCGCCGGTGACGATGGTGATCATGACGATGCTTCGGAGATGGAGATCACAAGCACAAGATGATGATGGCCATATCATATCACTTATATTGATTGCATGTGATGTTTATCTTTTATGCATCTTATCTTGCTTTGATTGACGGTAGCATTATAAGATGACCCCTCACTAAATTATCAAAGTATAAGTGTTCTCCCTGAGTATGCACCGTTGCGAAAGTTCTTCGTGCTGAGACACCACGTGATGATCGGGTGTGATGGGCTCTACGTTCAAATACAACGGGTGCAAAACAGTTGCACACGCGGAATACTCAGATTTAACTTGACGAGCCTAGCATATAACAGATATGGCCTCGGAACACGGAGACCGAAAGGTCGAGCGTGAATCATATAGTAGATATGATCAACATATTGATGTTCACCATTGATACTACTCCATCTCACGTGATGATCGGACATGGTTTAGTTGATTTGGATCACGTGATCACTTAGAGGATTAGAGGGATATCTTTCTAAGTGGGAGTTCTTAAGTAATATGATTAATTAAACTTAAATTTATCATGAACTTAGTACCTGATAGTATCTTCCTTGTCTATGTTTAATTGTAGATAGATGGCTCGTGCTGTTGCTCCATTGAATTTTAATGCGTTCCTTGAGAAAGCAAAGTTGAAATATGATGGTAGCAATTACACGGACTGGGTCCGTAACTTGAGGATTATCCTCATTGCTGCACAGAAGAATTACGTCCTGGAAGCACCGCTAAGTGCCAAGCCTGCTGCAGGAGCAACACCAGATGTTATGAACATCTGGCAGAGCAAAGCTGATGACTACTCGATAGTTCAGTGTGCCATGCTTTACGGCTTAGAATCGGGACTTCAACGACGTTTTGAACGTCATGGAGCATATGAGATGTTCCAGGAGTTGAAGTTAATATTTCAAGCAAATGCCCGGATTGAGAGATATGAAGTCTCCAATAAGTTCTATAGCTGCAAGATGGAGGAGAATAGTTCGGTCAGTGAACATATACTCAAAATGTCTGGGTATCATAATCACTTGACTCAACTGGGAGTTAATCTTCCTGTTGATAGTGTCATTGACAGAGTTCTTCAATCACTGCCACCAAGCTACAAAAGCTTCGTGATGAACTATAATATGCAAGGGATGAATAAGACTATTCCTGAGCTCTTCGCAATGCTAAAAGCCGTGGAGGTAGAAATCAAGAAGGAGCATCAAGTGTTGATGGTCAATAAGACCACTAGTTTCAAGAAAAAGGGCAAGGGGAAGAAGAAGGGGAACTTCAAGAAGAACATCAAGCAAGTTGTTGCTCAGGAGAAGAAACCCAAGTCTGGACCTAAGCCTGAAACTGAGTGCTTCTACTGCAAGCAGACTGGTCACTGGAAGCGGAACTGCCCCAAGTATTTGGCGGATAAGAAGGATGGCGAAGTGAACAAAGGTATATGTGATATACATGTTATTGATGTGTACCTTACTAATGCTCGCAGTAGCACCTGGGTATTTGATACTGGTTCTGTTGCTAACATTTGCAAATCGAAGCAGGGGCTACGGATCAAGCGAAGATTGGCTAAGGACGAGGTGACGATGCGCGTGGGAAATGGTTCCAAAGTCGATGTGATCGCGGTCGGCACACTACCTCTACATCTACCTTCGGGATTAGTATTAGACCTAAATAATTGTTATTTGGTGCCAGTGTTGAGCATGAATATTATATCTGGATCTTGTTTGACGCGAGACGGTTATTCATTTAAATCAAAGAATAATGGTTGTTCTATTTATATGAGTAATATCTTTTATGGTCATGCACCCTTGAAGAGTGGTCTATTTTTGATGAATCTCAATAGTAGTGATACACATATTCATAATGTTGAAATCAAAAGATGCAGAGTTGATAATGATAGTGCAACTTATTTGTGGCACTGCCGTTTAGGTCATATCGGTATAAAGCGCATGAAGAAACTCCATACTGATGGACTTTTGGAACCACTTGATTATGAATCACTTGGTACTTGCAAACCGTGCCTCATGGGTAAGATGACTAAAACGCCGTTCTCTGGTACTATGGAGAGAGCAACGGATTTGTTGGAAATCATACATACAGATGTATGTGGTCCAATGAATGTTGAGGCTCATGGCGGATATCGTTATTTTCTCACCTTCACAGATGATTTAAGCAGATATGGGTATATCTACTTAATGAAACATAAGTCTGAAACATTTGAAAAGTTCAAAGAATTTCAGAGTGAAGTTGAAAATTATCGTAACAAGAAAATAAAGTTTCTACGATCTGATCATGGAGGAGAATATTTGATTTACGAGTTTGGTCTACATTTGAAACAATGCGGAATAGTTTCGCAACTCACGCCACCCGGAACACCACAGCGTAATGGTGTGTCCGAACGTCGTAATCGTACTTTATTAGATATGGTGCGATCTGTGATGTCTCTTACTGATTTACCGTTATCATTTTGGGGTTATGCTTTAGAGACGGCTGCATTCACGTTAACTAGGACACCATCGAAATCCGTTGAGACGACGCCTTATGAACTGTGGTTTGGCAAGAAACCAAAGTTGTCGTTTCTGAAAGTTTGGGGCTGCGATGCTTATGTGAAAAAGCTTCAACCTGATAAGCTCGAACCCAAATCGGAGAAATGTGTCTTCATAGGATACCCAAAGGAGACTGTTGGGTACACCTTCTATCACAGATCTGAAGGCAAGACTTTTGTTGCTAAATTCGGAGTTTTTCTAGAGAAGGAGTATCTCTCGAAAGAAGTGAGTGGAAGGAAAGTAGAACTTGATGAGGTAACTGTACATGCTCCCTTATTGGAAAGTAGTACATCACAGAAACCGGTTTCTGTGACACCTACACCAATTAGTGAGGAATCTAATGATGATGATCATGAAACTTCAGAACAAGTTACTACTGAACCTCATAGATCAACCAGAGTAAGATCCGCACCAGAGTGGTACGATAATCCTGTTCTGGAAGTCATGCTACTAGATCATGATGAACCTACGAACTATGAAGAAGCGATGGTGAGCCCAGATTCCGCAAAATGGCTTGAAGCCATGAAATCTGAGATGGGATCCATGTATGAGAACAAAGTGTGGACTTTGGTTGACTTGCCCAATGATCGACAAGCAATTGAGAATAAATGGATCTTCAAGAAGAAGACTGACGCTGATGGTAATGTTACTGTCTACAAAGCTCGACTTGTCGCAAAAGGTTTTTGACAAGTTCAAGGGATTGACTACGATGAGACTTTCTCACCCGTAGCGATGCTTAAGTCTGTCCGAATCATGTTAGCAATTGCCGCATTTTATGATTATGAAATTTGGCAGATGGATGTCAAAACTGCATTCCTGAATGGATTTCTGGAAGAAGAGTTGTATATGATGCAGCCGGAAGGTTTTGCCGATCCAAAGGGAGCTAACAAAGTGTGCAAGCTCCAGCGATCCATTTATGGACTGGTGCAAGCCTCTCGGAGTTGGAATAAACGCTTTGATAGTGTGATCAAAGCATTTGGTTTTATACAGACTTTTGGAGAAACCTGTATTTACAAGAAAGTGAGTCGGAGCTCTGTAGCATTTCTGATATTATATGTGGATGACATATTGCTAATCGGAAATGATATAGAATTTTTGTTGGGGAACGTAGTAATTTCAAAAAAATTCCTACGTACACGCAAGATCATGGTGATGCATAGCAACGAGAGGGGAGAGTGTTGTCTATGTACCCTCGTAAACCGAAAGCGGAAGCGTTAGCACAACGCGGTTGATGTAGTCGTATGTCTTCACGGCCCGACCGATCAAGCATCGAAACTACGGCACCTCCGAGTTCTAGCACACGTTCAGCTCGATGACGATCCCCGGACTCCGATCCAGCAAAGTGTCGGGGAAGAGTTCCGTCAGCACAACGGCGTGGTGACGATCTTGATGTTCTACCGTCGCAGGGCTTAGCCTAAGCACTGCTACAATATTATCGAGGATTATGGTGGAGGGGGGCACCGCACACGGCTAAGAGAACGATCACGAAGATCAACTTGTGTGTCTAGAGGTGCCCCCTGCCCCTGTATATAAAGGAGCAAGGGGGAGGCCGGCCGGCCCTTGAGGCGCGCCATGGAGGGGAGAGTCCTCCTCCAAGTAGGAGTAGGACTCCCCTTTCCTAGTCCAACTAGGAAGAGGGAAGGGGGAAGGAAAGAGAGGGAGAGGTAGAGGGAAAGAGGGGCCGCGCCCCCATCCCCTAGTCCAATTCGGACTCCCCATGGGAGGGGGCGCGCCACCTCCTGAGCTGCTGCCCTCTCTCTCCCCTCAGGCCCACTAAGGCCCAATACTTCCCCGGGGGGTTCCGGTAACCCTTCCGGCACTCCGGTTTTCTCCGAAATCACCAGAAACACTTCCGGTGTCCGAATATAGCCATCCAATATATCGATATTTATGTCTCGACCATTTCGAGACTCCTCGTCATGTCCGTGATCATATCTGGGACTCCGAACCACCTTCGGTACATCAAAATATATAAACTCATTATGAAACTGTCATCGTAACGTTAAGCGTGCGGACCCTACGGGTTCGAGAACAATGTAGACATGACCGAGACACGTTTCCGGTCAATAACCAATAGCGGAACATGTATGCTCATATTGGCTCCCACATATTCTACGAAGATCTTTTATCGGTCAGACCGCATAACAACATACGTTGTTCCCTTTGTCATCGGTATGTTACTTGCCCGATATTCAATCATTGGTATCTCAATACCTAGTTCAATCTCGTTACCGGCAAGTCTCTTTACTCGTTCTGTAATACATCATCCTGCAACTAACTCATTAGTTGCAATGCTTGCAAGGCTTAAGTGATGTGCATTATCGAGAGGGCCCAGAGATACCTCTCCGACAATCGGAGTGACAAATCCTAATCTCGAAATACGCCAACCCAACAAGTACCTTCGGAGACACCTGTAGAGCACCTTTATAATCACCCAGTTACATTCTGACGTTTGGTGGCACACAAAGTGTTCCTCCGGTAAACGGGAGTTGCATAATCTCATAGTCATAGGAACATGTATAAGTCATGAAGAAAGCAATAGCAACAAACTAAACGATCAAGTGCTATGCTAACGGAATGGGTCAAGTCAATCACATTATTCTCCTAATGATGTGATCCCGTTAATAAAATGACAACTCATGTTTATGGTTAGGAAACATAACCATCTTTGATCAACGAGCTAGTCAAGTAGAGGCATACTAGTGACACTCTGTTTGTCTATGTATTCACACATGTATTATGTTTCCGGTTAATACAATTCTAGCATGAATAATAAACATTTATCATGAAATAAGGAAATAAATAATAACTTTATTATTGCCTCTAGGACATATTTCCTTCAGTCTCCCACTTGCACTAGAGTCAATAATCTAGTTCACATCGGCATGTGATTTAACATCAATAGTTCACATCACCATGTGATTAACACCCATAGTTCACATCGTCATGTGACCAACACCCAAAGGGTTTACTAGATTTAATAATCTAGCTAGTTCACATCGCTATGTGATTAATGCCCAAAGAGTACTAGGGTGTGATCATGTTTTGTTTGTGAGAGAAGTTTAGTCAACGGGTCTGCCACATTCAAATCCGTAAGTATTTTGTAAATTTCTATGTCAACAATGCTCTGCACTAAGCTACTCTAGCTAATTGTTCCCACTTTCAATATGTATCCAGATTGAGACTTTGAGTTATCTGGATCAGTGTCAAAACTTGCATTGACGTAACCCTTTACGACGAACCTTTTGTCACCTCCATAATCGAGAAACATATCCTTATTCCACTAAGGATAATTTTGACCAATGTCCAGTGATCTACTCCTAGATCACTAACTCCCTTGCCAAACTCAAGGCAGGGTATACAATAGGTCTGGTACACAGCATGGCATACTTTATAGAACCTATGGCTGAGGCATAGGGAATGACTTTCATTCTCTCTCTATCTTCTGTCGTGGTCGGGTTTTTTTGAGTCTTACTCAACTTCACACCTTGTAACACAGGCAAGAACTCCTTCTTTGACTGTTCCATTTTGAACTACTTCAAAATCTTGTCAAGGCATGTACTCATTGAAAAACTTATCAAGTGTCTTGATCTATCTCTATAGATCTTGATGCTCAATATGTAAGCAGCTTCACCATGGTCTTTCTTTGAAAAACTCCTTTCAAACACTCCTTTATGATTTGCAGAATAATTCTACATTATTTCCGATCAACAATATGTCATTCACATATACTTATCAGAAATGATGAGTGCTCCCACTCACTTTCTTGTAAATACAGGCTTCACCGCAAGTCTGTATAAGACTATATGCTTTGATTAACTTATCAAAGCGTATATTCCAACTCCGAGATGCTTGCACCAGTCCATAGATGGATCGCTGGAGCTTGCATATTTTGTTAGTACCTTTAGCATTGACAAAACCTTCTGGTTGCATCATATACAACTCTTCTTTAATAAATCCATTAAGGAATGCAATTTTGTTTATCCATTTGCGAGATTTCATAAAATGCGGCAATTGCTAACATGATTTGGACAGACTTAAGCATAGATACGAGTGAGAAACTCTCATCGTAGTCAACACCTTGAACTTGTCGAAAACCTTCTTGCGACAATTCTAGCTGTGTAGATAGTAACACTACTATCAGCGTCCGTCTTCCTCTTGAAGATCCATTTAATCTCAATGGCTCGCCGATCAATGGGCAAGTCAATCAAAGTCTATACTTTGTTCTCATACGTGGATCTCATCTCAGATTTCATGGCCTCAAGCCATTTCGCGGAATCTGGGCTCATCATCGCTTCCTCATAGTTCGTAGGTTCGTCATGGTCAAGTAACATGACCTCCAGAACAGGATTACCGTACCACTCTGGTGCGGATCTCACTCTGGTTTACCTACGAGGTTCGGTAGTAACTTGATCTAAAGTTACATGATCATCATCATTAGCTTCCTCACTAATTGGTGTAGTAGTCACAGGAACAGAATTTCTGTGATGAACTACTTTCCAATAAGGGAGCAGGTACAGTTACCTCATCAAGTTCTACTTTCCTCCCACTCACTTCTTTCGAGAGAAACTCCTTCTCTAGAAAGGATCCATTCTCAGCAATGAATAACTTGCCTTCGGATCTCTGATTGAAGGTGTACCCAACATTTTCTTTTGGGTATCCTATGAAGATGCACTTCTCCGATTTGGGTTTGAGTTTATCAGGTTGAAACCTTTTCACATAAGCATTGTAACCTCAAACTTTAAGAAACGACAACTTAGGTTTCTTGCCAAACCATAGTCCATACGGTGTCGTCTCAACAGATTTAGATGGTGTCCTATTTAACGTGAATGCAGCTGTCTCTAATGCATAATCCCAAAACGATAGTGATAGATCGGTAAGAGACATCATAGATCGCACCACATCTAATAAAGTACGGTTATGACGTTCGGACACACCATTACACTGTGGTGTTCCAGGTGGCGTGAGTAGTGAAACTATTTCACATTGTTTTAACTGAAGGCCAAACTCGTAACTCAAATATTTTACTTCTGCGATCATATCGTAGAAACTTTTATTTTTGTTACGATGATTCTCCACTTCACTCTGAAATTCTTTGAACTTTTCAAATGTTTCAGACTTGTGTTTCATCAAGTAGATATACCCATATCTGCTCAAATCATCTATGAAGGTCAGAAAATAACGATACATGTCGTGAGCCTTAACACTCATCGGACCGCATACATCAGTATGTATTATTTCGAATAAGTCAGTTGCTCACTCCATTGTTCCGGGGAACGGAGTTTTAGTCATCTTGCCCAAGAGGCATGGTTCGCAAGCATCAAGTGATTCATAATCAAGTGATTCCAAAAGCCCATCAGCATGGATTTTCTTCATGCTTTACACCAATATGACCTAAACGGCAGTGCCACAAATAAATTGCATCATCATTATTAACTTTGCATCTTTTGGTTTCAATATTATGAATATGTGTATCACTACGATCGAGATACAACGAACCATTTTCATTGGGTGTGTAACCATACAAGGTTTTATTCATGTAAACAGAACAACAATTTATTCTCTTACTTAAATGAATAACTGTATTGCAATAAACATGATCAAATCATATTCATGCTCAACGCAAACAACAAATAACACTTATTTAGGTTCAACACTAATCCCATAAGTATAGGGAGTGTGCGATGATGATCATATCAATCTTGGAACCACTTCCAACACATATCGTCACTTCACCCTTAACTAGTCTATGTTCATTCTGCAACTCCCGTTTCGAGTTACTACTCTTAGCAACTGAGTCAGTATCAAATACCGAGGGGTTTCTACAAACACTAGTAAAATACACATCAATAATCTATATATTAAATATACCTTTGTTCACTTTGCCATCCTTCTTATCCGCCAAATACTTGGGGCAGTTCCGCTTCCAGTGACCAGTCCCTTTGCAGTAGAAGCACTTAGTCTCAGGCTTAGGACCAGACTTGGGCTTCTTCACTTGAGCAGAAACTTGCTTGTTGTTCTTCTTGAAGTTCCCCTTCTTCCCTTTGCCCTTTTCTTGAAACTAGTGGTCTTGTCTACCATCAACACTTGATATTTTTCTTGATTTCTACCTTCGTCGATTTCAGCATTACGAAGAGCTTGGGAATCGTTTCCGTTATCCCTTGCATATCATAGTTCATCACGAAGTTCTACTAACTTGGTGATGGTGACTAGAGAATTCTGTCAATCACTATTTTATCTGGAAGATTAACTCCCACTTGATTCAAGCGGTTGTAGTACCCAGACAATCTGAGCACATGCTTATTGCTTGAGCTATTCTCCTCCATCTTTTAGCTATAGAACTAGTTGGAGACTTCATATCTCTCAACTCAGGTATTTGCTTGAAATATTAACTTCAACTCCTGGAACATCTCATATGGTCCATGACGTTCAAAACGTCTTTGAAGTCCCGATTCTAAGCCGTTTAAGCATGGTGCACTAAACTATCAAGTAGTCATCATATTGAGCTAGCCAAATGTTCATAACATCTGCATCTGCTCCTGCAATAGGTTTCTCACCTAGCGGTGCATCAAAGACATAATTCTTCTGTGCAGCAATGAGGATAAACCTCAGATCACGGATCCAATCCGCATCATTGCTACTAACATCTTTCAACTTAGTTTTCTCTAGGAACATATCAAAAATAAAACAGGGGAGCTAAACGTGAGCTATAGATCTACAACATAGATATGCTAATACTAGTAGGACTAAGTTCATGATAAATTACAGTTCAATTAATCATATTACTTAAGAACTCCCACTTAGACAGACATCCCTCTAATCTTCTAAGTGATCACGTGATCCATATCAACTAAACCATGTCCGATCATCACGTGAGATGGAGTAGTTTCAATGGTGAACATCACTATGTTGATCATATCTACTATATGATTCACGCTCGACCTTTCGGTCTCCGTGTTCCAAGGCCATATCTGTTATATGCTAGGCTCGTCAAGTTTAACCTGAGTATTCCGCGTGTGCAACTGTTTTGCACCCGTTGTATTTGAACGTAGAGCCTATCACACCCGATCATCACGTGGTGTCTCAGCACGAAGAACTTTCGCAACGGTGCATACTCAGGGAGAACACTTGTACCTAGATAATTAGTGAGAGATCATCTTATAAAGCTACCGTCGAACTAAGCAAAATAAGATGTATAAAAGATAAACATCATAAGCAATCAAAATATGTGACATGATATGGCCATCATCATCTTGTGCCTTTGATCTCCATCTCCAAAGTATCGTCATGATCTCCATCGTCACCGGCATGACACCATGAATTCCATCATCTTGATCTATATCAATGTGTCATCACTTGGTTGTCTCGCCAACAATTGCTCTTGCATCTTATGCAATAGAGATATAACCATAAGGCTTTTGCATGTTGCCGATAACTTCAACAAAACATGATCATCTCATACAACAACTTATATCTCATCACGTTTTGACCATATCACATCACAACATGCCCTGCAAAAACAAGTTAGACATCCTCTACTTTGTTGTTGCAAGTTTTACGTGGCTGCTACGGGCTTAGCAAGAACCGTTCTTACCTACGCATCAAAACCACAATGATAGTTTGTCAAGTTGGTGCTGTTTTAACCTTTGCAAGGACCGGGCGTAGCCACACTTGGTTCAACTAAAGTTGGACAAACTGACACCCGCCAGCCACCTGTGTGCAAAGCACGTCGGTAGAACCAGTCTCGCGTAAGCGTACGCGTAATGTCGGTCCGGGCCGCTTCATCCAACAATACCGCCAAACCAAAGTATGACATGCTGGTAAGCAGTATCACTTATATCACCCACAACTCACTTGTGTTCTACTCGTGCACAACATCAACGCATAAAACCTAGGCTCTGATACCACTGTTGGGGAACGTAGTAATTTCAAAAAATTTCCTGCGTACACGCAAGATCATGGTGATGCATAGCAACGAGAGGGGAGAGTGTTGTCTATGTACCCTCGTAGACCGGAAGCGGAAGCGTTAGCACAACGCGGTTGATGTAGTCGTATGTCTTCACGGCCCGACCGATCAAGCACCGAAACTACGACACCTCCAAGTTCTAGCACACGTTCAGCTCGATGACGATCCCCGAACTCCGATCCAGCAAAGTGTCGGGGAAGAGTTCCATCAGCATGACGGTGTGGTGACGATCTTGATGTTCTACCGTCGCAGGGCTTCGCCTAAGCACTGCTACAATATTATCGAGGATTATGGTGGAGGGGGGCACCGCACACGGCTAAGAGAACGATCACGAAGATCAACTTGTGTGTCTAGAGGTGCCCCCCTGCCCCTGTATATAAAGGAGCAAGGGGGGAGGCCTGCCGGCCCTTGAGGCGCGCCATGGAGGGGGGAGTCCTCCTCCTAGTAGGAGTAGGACTCCCCTTTCCTAGTCCAACTAGGAAGAGGGAAGGGGGAAGGAAAGAGAGGGAGAGGGAGAGGAAAGAGGGGCCGCGCCCCCCTCCCCTAGTCCAATTCGGACTCCCCATGGGAGGGGGCGCGCCACCTCTTGGGCTGCTGCCCTCTCTCTCCCCTCAGGCCCACTAAGGCCCAATACTTCCCCGGGGGGTTCCAGTAACCCTTCCGACACTCCGGTTTTCTCCTAAATCACCTGAAACACTTTCGGTGTCCGAATATAGCCGTCCAATATATCGATCTTTATGTCTCGACCATTTCGAGACTCCTCGTCATGTCCATGATCATATCTGGGACTCCGAACAACCTTCGTTACATCAAAATATATAAACTCATAATGAAACTGTCATCGTAACGTTAAGCGTGCGGACCCTACGGGTTCGAGAACAATGTAGACATGACCGAGACACGTTTCCGGTCAATAACCAATAGCGGAACCTGGATGCTCATATTGGCTCCCACATATTCTACGAAGATCTTTTATCGGTCAGACCGCATAACAACATACGTTGTTCCCTTTGTCATCGGTATGTTACTTGCCCGAGATTCGATCGTCGGTATCTCAATACCTAGTTTAATCTCATTACCGGCAAGTCTCTTTACTCGTTTTGTAATACATCATCCTGCAACTAACTCATTAGTTGCAATGCTTGCAAGGCTTAAGTGATGTGCATTATCGAGAGGGCCCAGAGATACCTCTCCGACAATCGGAGTGACAAATCCTAATCTTGAAATACGCCAACCCAACAAGTACCTTCGGAGACACCTGTAGAGCACCTTTATAATCACCCAGTTACGTTGTGACGTTTGGTGGCACACAAAGTGTTCCTCCGGTAAACGGGAGTTGCATAATCTCATAGTCATAGGAACATGTATAAGTCATGAAGAAAGCAATAGCAACAAACTAAATGATCAAGTGCTATGCTAACGGAATGGGTCAAGTCAATCACATCATTCTCCTAATGATGTGATCCCGTTAATCAAATGACAACTCATGTTTATGGTTAGGAAACATAACCATCTTTGATCAACGAGCTAGTCAAGTAGAGGCATACTAGTGACACTCTGTTTGTCTATGTATTCACACATGTATTATGTTTCTGGTTAATACAATTCTAGCATGAATAATAAACATTTATCATGAAATAAGGAAATAAATAATAACTTTATTATTGCCTCTAGGCCATATTTCCTTCAATTTCTGTATAGCATAAAGGGATACTTGAATAAGAGTTTTTCAATGAAAGACCTCGGTGAAGCTGCTTACATATTGGGCATTAAGATCTATAGAGATAGATCAAGACGCTTAATTGGACTTTCACAAAGCACATACCTTGACAAGGTTTTGAAGAAGTTCAAAATGGATCAAGCAAAGAAAGGATTCTTGCCTGTGTTACAAGGTGTGAAGTTGAGTAAGACTCAATGCCCGACCACTGCAGAAGATAGAGAGAAAATGAAAGATGTTCCCTATGCTTCAGCCATAGGCTCTATCATGTATGTAATGCTGTGTACCAGAACTGATGTGTGCCTTGCTATAAGTCAAACAGGGAGGTACCAAAGTAATCCAGGAATGGATCACTGGACAGCGGTCAAGAACATCCTGAAATACCTAAAAAGGACTAAGGATATGTTTCTCGTATATGGAGGTGACAAAGAGCTCATCATAAATGGTTGCGTTGATGCAAGCTTTGACACTGATCCGGATGATTCTAAAATCGCAAACTGGATACGTATTTACATTAAATGGTGGAGCTGTCAGTTGGTGTAGTTCTAAACAAAGCGTCGTGGCGGGATCTACATGTGAAGCGAAGTACATAGCTGTTTCGGAAGCAGCAAACGAAGGAGTCTGGATGAAGGAGTTCATATCCGATCTAGGTGTCATACCTAGTGCATCGGGTCCAATGAAAATATTTTGTGACAATACTAGTGCAATTGCCTTGGAAAAGGAATCCAGATTTCACAAGAGAACCAAGCACATCAAGAGACGCTTCAATTCCATTCGGGATTTAGTCCAAGTGGGAGACATAGAAATTTGCAAGATACATACGGATCTGAATGTTGCAGACCCGCTGACTAAGCCTCTTCCACGAGCAAAACATGATCAGCACCAAGGCTCCATGGGTGTTAGGATCATTACTGTGTAATCTAGATTATTGACTCTAGTGCAAGTGGGAGACTGAAGGAAATATGCCCTAGAGGCAATAATAAAGTTATTATTTATTTCCTTATATCATGATAAATGTTTATTATTCATGCTAGAATTGTATTAACCGGAAACATAATACATGTGTGAATACATAGACAAACATAGTGTCACTAGTATGCCTCTACTTGACTAGTTTGTTGATCAAAGATGGTTATGTTTCCTAACCATAGACATGAGTTGTCATTTGATTAACGGGATCACATCATTAGGAGAATGATGTGATTGACTTGACCCATTTCGTTAGCTTAGCACTTGATCGTTTAGTTTGTTGCTATTGCTTTCTTCATGACTTATACATGTTCCTATGACTATGAGATTATGCAACTCCCGTTTACCGGAGGAACACTTTGTGTGCTACCAAACGTCACAACGTAACTGGGTGATTATAAAGGTGCTCTACAGGTGTCTCCGAAGGTACTTGTTGGGTTGGCGTATTTCGAGATTAGGATTTGTCACTCTGATTGTCGGAGAGGTATCTTAGGGCCCTCTCGGTAATGCACATCACATAAGCCTTGCAAGCATTGCAACTAATAAGTTAGTTGCGGGATGATGTATTACGGAACGAGTAAAGAGACTTGCCGGTAACGAGATTGAACTAGGTATTGAGATACCGATGATCAAATCTCGGGCAAGTAACATACCGATGACAAAGTGAACAAACGTATGTTGTTATGCGGTCTGACCGATAAAGATCTTCGTAGAATATGTAGGAGCCAATATGAGCATCCAGGTTCCGCTATTGGTTATTGACCGGAGACGTGTCTCGGTCATGTCTACATTGTTCTCGAACCCGTAGGGTCCGCACGCTTAACGTTACGATGACAGTTTCATTATGAGTTTATATATTTTGATATACCGAAGGTTGTTCGGAGTCCCGGATGTGATCACGGACTTGACGGTGAGTCTCGAAATGGTCGAGACATAAAGATTGATATATTGGACGACTATATTTGGACACCGAAAAGGTTCCGAATGAGATTGGGAGAATACCGGATCACCGGGAGGTTATCGGAACCCCCCCGGGAGGTATATGGGCCTTATTGGGCCTTAGTGGAAAGGAGGGGAAAGGAGCAAGGGAGGGGGCGCCCCCCCCCAAGCCCAATCCGAATTGGGAGGGGGGCCGGCCCCCCCTTTCCTTCCTCCCTCCTTCCTCCCTCCTTCCTCTTCCTTCCCTCTCCTAATCCTAATAGGAAAAAGGGGAGTACTACTCCCTGTGGGAGTTGGACTCCCCCCTTAGGGCGCGCCACCCTCCTTGGCCACCCCCCTCCTCCACTCCTTTATATACGGGGCAGGGGGGCACCCCATAGACACAACAATTGATCATTGATCTCTTAGCCGTGTGCAGTGCCCCCCTCCACCATAATCCTCGATAATATTGTAGCGGTGCTTAGGCGAAGCCCTGCGACGGTAGAACATCAAGATCATCACCACACCGTCATGCTGACGGAACTCATCCCCGACACTTTGCTAGATCGGAGTCCGGGGATCTTCATCGAGCTGAACGTGTGCTAGAACTCGGAGGTGCCGTAGTTTCGGTGCTTGATCGGTCGGGCCGTGAAGATGTACGACTACATCAACTGCGTTGTGCTAACGCTTCCGCTTCCGGTCTACGAGGGTACGTAGACAACACTGTCCTCTCTTGTTGCTATGCATCACCATGATCTTGCGTGTGCGTAGGAAAATTTTGAAATTACTACGTTCCCCAACACGCGTAACCTATGCTTTTTGGATGGTGCAACTTGTACTCCACACGCAGTACAACTCATACCCCTGGTGCAACTTGTACACGAGAAAACCAACAAAAAATGATTGCAGAAATGTTTTGCAACATATTTCAGTAACATTTGATTGTATGGAACATGAATATTTGGACTAATAATACGAGCACTAAAACTAAAAATACATATGATTGTCTTTTATTGTTGCATTGTTGTAAAATGTTTATCAAATTTAGACAGAATACGAATTGGAAATTCTCATGCATGTTTGCATGTCGAGATGAGATTATTTCTATCACGGTTGCATGTTGAGGTGGGAATTTTCTCATGCATATTGCATGTTGAGGTAGCATCATGTTGAGAGAATTATGTTAACAGGGCTAGCTATTTAGATATAGAAGATTAATTCTTAAAAAGAAGACTGGACTTATAAATACATATTTATTCGATGGGGTTAACGAGGTTTTGATGAGGACTTGTTATTCCTACTTGGGATTTTGATGAGTGTTATTTTTACACTCCTCTAACCCGAGTTTAAACCGATATATATTTCATTAAAACTGAGATATTCACTATAATATTGCCACTAATGACTAATAAATGCATAGGATTCCAAAAATCCTTTATTTATTTTGTTTCCATAGAAAATGGGCTATTTATGAACAAAATCAAGCCAATACTTGAAAAGGAGTAATGTGGAGATGGAGGGGATCAAGTGGGAGGCGCACTAGAAGAAACAAAGGAAAAGACGGTGTTCCATGTGACCACGCCCGCTTGTCTGAGCGGTCGTATGGCGTGGAAACCAAGGCCTCTCGTCCACCTGAACAAATAAAAGGCTCGGCACCAAATGGATAACAGAGGAACAACAGAGAAGGGAGCACAGATCATCATCACCATAGCCATCTCCATCAACCCTAGCCGCCGCCATTTCCCATTTTCATAGCCACAACCTTCACCACCACCATAGTGCCCAGCAATCTAGTCATACTTGTAATTGTGTATCACACACGACATCCATTGTAAGACTTATTATCAATCTATCTATCTTGATGATGTGTTCTTCGATGTGTCCTTCATGTGATCTGATCTCCATGTGTGAGTAGTTCAGTAAGGTATGGGTTGAGGCAAGGGCCTTGCAACCCGATGTATTTATTGGAGGGATCAATGGAAGGACTTTGAATTAATGCCTCCTATGTGTAACATAAAATTGTTCCGTAGTTATCTCTTGTCTCTTTCACCTTCTTCATCCCTGTAGGTACCCAGGATCATGGAGAACGAGCCACGGAGAGGCTAAATGTATGGAGATTGTGAAGTGTTATTCTAAACACTAGTGACAGAAAGGTTTAGTATGGTAGCATGGATCATATCCCCGGGGATTCAAGAGGTGTAGTCATTAAATGTTCAATGCTTTTGTCCGATTATTGCAATCTTAATTATCGAGGCAACCCCATGCGACGGATAGGGTCTTCGGTTGGACAACCGACTCTTGATGTAGAATGCGCACCAGTCAAGACGTAATTTGGACATATCTCCCACTTAAATAAATAGCAAGCACATATTGATTAGTGACTTCCAGAGCACAAATTAAGATCATATATGGCCTCGACATAAATATATGGTTGTAAACATAAGACCACATACCCATGCCTATTTTTATTATAAGTGTTCTTCTAGTGTCAGCATGATTTATGATCTGGTACAAAGCTGAATTTAATTCTTTAGAAAAAGCTTGTTTGAGACCCTAGATTAAAGGGCGCCATCCTCCCTTGGGTTTGATAACTCAGCATCACCTCTGGGGAAAAAGGCGAGAATCCTTTCTGCTCCATTTCCGAATCTCCTTCCTTAGTTCTGCTTAGTTTTGTCCATGATGTTTGCCATTCCTCACTTTTCCCCTCCATCGTGCGGCCCACCCTTACGAAAGCCCAAACAGGGATTTGTCGTCGGGTCAAAGTCTTTGACTATTACTTGGCACAGTTACTGACGTGTGGGACACTCCCTGCGAGCCCACCGGTCAGTGGTTGCGCGGTCGTAGGTGGCTCCATTGCGCAGTCACTGACACGTGGGACACCCCATGCGGGCCCATCTATCAGTGGCTACACGGTCGTAGGTGGCTCCATTGCGCAATTACTGACGCATGGGACACCCCCTGCGGGGCCATCTGCCAGTGGCTGCACTGTCATAGGTGACCCCAGGGCCCATGTGGCAGCGCCTCGTCAAATGATGAAAAAAGGTGGCTCATAACGCCATGAAGGGTACTCGAACTTGAGACTGACCGATGAATGAACAACGCAAGCACCTACTGAGCTAGTATGTGTACTCACGAACGCGAAGGATGGTCCCATGATTATGTGACTCAAGACTTAGTGTACCGCCGGGGTTGTGAAGTTTTTTTTCTAGTTTCTTGTATTGCTTGTTTATTATTATTTTGCCTCAAACTAGTCCACAAAAGGGGTGGATGCAAAAGGATTAACATTTTTGAGACTTTGATCAATTTCTATAAACAAATCACCATGGGGCAATACTCTCAAGGATGGCTACTCATAGCACATGGGTTAGGGTTTCACCTTTGTTTATGTCAAGTGCCTCCACTCTTAGTATGGAAGTTTGAAAATATATTTGAAAACTATTTGGACCAAACTAGAGCACACTTGCAGTTCAAATATGAAAATGTTACAAACAAAATACACTAGAACTGGTCCTATCTACATAATAAGGTTACCCTTTCTTATCTACAAAAGCACCATCAATACCATTATACCAATGCTCTATTTTTTGAAGAAAAGACACCCATGGGCATCTTAGATCTGATAATTATCGAGGAAAACAATAACCAGTACAACGAAAAGACAATTGGACGCTTCACCACTGGTAAAAAGGTTACATTTAAAATCATAGTAGTCTTATTCCTCCAATATTACGCCACTGCCAGAGATTAAAATTGCACTGAAGCAATGGTAAAGGAAAGAGACACATAAAAACGCTCTCGCTGTACGAGGCTTTAAAGACCACAATAGCCACTTGCCACCTGAGGCGAGATCTAGAAATTGTTGAAGAAGCATCGGTTTGGAGTATCGCCTCACGCGATACATGCTTGCAATCATCACCACAGAACCAGAGAGTGGGAGAAACCGAACCATCTCGCAGAACAACATGGAAGAAGAAGTCGAAGTTGTCACACCAATAGCTATCCAATCGCACTCCTTGATAGACACAACAACTGTCAAGATTTGAAGACAACCAACAAATCTGATGACACAAACTCTCACATACCCTTTGTTAGTGACAGATCAAGCATCATCGAGTAGGGAGAGGCCTGAGAGACCTTATTCCCCACGACAACGCCACCACCACCTCGTCGATGTCGTTAGGGAAACAAAACCTAAAGAAAAGGAAAATGAAACATGCAGGGTCCCCACTCTTCTTGCCGCCGACAAGACGTCCAGACAGGGGAGAGGAGGGAGACCAAGGGGGCGTCATGGAGGAGACCTATGGCGACGGCTAGAGTTTATGTCTCCCAATACCAATGCATTGAGTTATCCTACAAATCTTTAACCAAAGTTAATTTGAAAATCTGATCGAACCCCAAGTCGTATGTCCCGGCGATGCCCCTTCGTGCACTTTTTGGTAGCCAGCGACTTTGCTCTGCTCTTCGGTTAATGGAATGAGCAGATTTCCAGTTGAAAAAAGATATATCTTTTGCTAGTTTCCATCTTCCTTTTATCCATGGAGTGAGATTAAGATAATCATAGTTAGGTGCCGACCCAAAGGATCGCCATTTGAGTTTGATCCAATGGCTCGAAAAAATGGTCGCGGATTTCAAAAAAGGCACCACGTGAGTGTGACGATAAATTCTAGTCTTAGGACGCAACACTGTGTGGCTCTTCGCCTTCCTCCCAACTCCTTGACGCTTGCCTTCCTCTCTCTCTATCTCTCTCTCTCCTCTCTCTCTCTCCCCATCCCATGACCTCCTCCGTTGGCAAATTTATGAATGTCCTCAGATCCATTGCTGCGTCGAGATAAGGTGTTCTTCTAATGTTGTTGGGAGACTCATTAACCGTCTAGCACCCTGTGCAATCTCGCCCCCGCAGGTCATTGGTGTCGACCTTTGCCTCATCCATCGCCTCGCCATTCGCCCCCTCATCTTCTTGCTAGCACACCCCGGACGAGGCGCTAAGTCAAGACGATGATACAAGCTTCATTGTTTTATTTTTCGTGAAGAAAACAGCTTACATGTCTATCTTTCTTTTTGAGGCAAACTTATATGTCCATAAATAAGATTTTTTTTATGAGAATCTAGCACACATCAACGCTGGGCTGGGCTATTTTTTTTTTAAAAAAAAAGGACCAGAAGGGGATGTTGGTGGAACCTCGTACTTGCTCAGAGTGAGATAGGTCGACTGCACAGTCCCCACCTGGTGGGTGAGATCCGGGCGTCGATGGGGGCGAGCTCGGGGCCTCGCCGGAGTTCGGGCCAGGAGCCAGATGGCACGGGCGACGGAGCGGACCGAATCAGCGCCCTCCCCGACGACGTGCTCCTCCTCGTCCTCGCCCGCCTCCCTTGCGCCGCCGCCGCCGCCCGCACCGGAGTCCTCTCCCGCCGGTGGCGCGGCCTCTGGGCCCGCCTCCGCCAGATCGTCCTCCGCGACGTGCCCTTCCCCTCGATCGAGGCGGCGCTCGGCCGCGTCCCTCCTCCGCCGCCCGCGGTTTCCCTCCTCAAGATCCGCGTCCCCCAGAGGCAGCGGCGCAGCTGGGGCTTTCCCAATCCCAACCCCAAGAAGCACCGGGTAGACAGCGCCGGCGTCAACTCGCTGCTCCGCGCCGCCGCGCGGCTCGAGCCGGAGAGTCTCGAATTCCGCCTCCCCGCCGGCTTAATCGGCCGTTCCCGCCTCGCCGTCGACCTGCCTCGCTTCGACGGCGCCACGTCCATCGCGCTGGACTTCGCCTCCCCCTTCTCCCTCCGCGTGCCGGCCGGCGCCGAGTTCCCCGCACTCGAGGCGCTGTCCCTGACGTACTGCATCACCGACCTCGACGCCTTGCTCTCCTGCTGCCCGCGCCTGCGCACGCTCCGCCTCTGCAGGGCTTTGTTTCCCAACCATAAGTGCGACGTCAGGGTCAGCTCCTCGTCGCTGCAGGAGCTCGTTGTGTGCCGCGAGCTCAGCCTGACACAGCGTGTCGTCATCGTCGCGCCCGTGCTTAAGCAATTGAGCATGTCATTTAGCACGATGGAGCTGATCGGCACCTCTGTCTTGGCACCATTGGTGGAAAAGGTTTCGTGGCACTGCTATTACTTGGGGCCGTATGTTGTGTTTGGTCTTTGGGGCATCAACAAGGTGCGGCTGCGGCTGCAGACAGCAGACACACAAGAACAGATATCCTCGCTGCAAATTCATGCCTGGGCGGTGCGCCCCTCTACTGCTCAATCTGCTGCAAGCTCTGAGTAAATTAATTTTGTGAATGATATACATCTTTGCAAATTGTTTTTTCAGGACACGTCTCTTTTGCACGCCGAGGCGGGCAACTTCACGCAGGAGATAGAGAAACATATGGTTGCCGCCTTCTCTGTTTTAGAGCTGCATCTCACAGCAAAGGGGCATGCTTTTGGAGCGTTTGTGTTTCATTTCCTTGGGATGGATCGGATTCGTACTGCTACGCGGAGGCTTAAGGTCGTCCTAGAGAGATCAGCGGTAATTCTTTGCTCTTCTTATATACCCTAATAATACATTGTGTGGGTATTCAACATTTTTGGGTTTTAGATGAAAGGAGGATGCCTGCCACTTTGTCCTTGTGAGTTTCCGAACTGGAAGTCCCAAATTATCTGCTTGGCTGCTCTCGAAGAAGTGGAGTTCAATGGCTTCGAAGGAAAGGATCATGAGTTTGATTTACTGAAATTGATAATCGGATGTGCACCGATGCTAAAAAGAATGATTGTGAAGCTGTCACAAGAGACCCCGGCAAGTAATGATGGATGCGCAAAGATACACAACATCTTCAAGGCATGTTCTTCTGTGGAATGTGATGTTTATGACAGCTCTGGTGAGTATATGTTTGGCATGCATTATTAGCATCCTTCTAGATAAAACAGAGATAGTTATAATCATTGTGTAAGATTCGTTGAAAATGTGGCGTTGACATGCCAATTATAGAGTTTGGTTGGGCGTGTCCTATTTATTAGCTAATTAAACATACTATATTTTGGTCGAATTTCTGTGATCACACCCTCATGTTTTAGTAGAAATAGAAATTGAATGGTGGATTGGTTGATGAGGAAAATTCAATATTTTTACTCAGGCTTCCTTATACCTAAATTTTTCTTTTGCATTTCACAATCTTCTTTATTGATCTTGCCCTACTGTTTTTTGTTTGTATTTGGTTTTCTTGGCGATGAAGTTGTCCCATCTGAATTCGTTGGCCTTGGGGGTTTGGTACAAACTCTCTTCGGCAAGTACTTTGCTATTTCTTTCTGTTGTCAGCATGTATTCCTTTTTATTTGCAATAACTTACATTATATGTTTTGCATCAGTATTCAGTAGCAAAAGGACAGTTTCTAGATTACCTGAAGTTAGTTGTCTCATCTGAATTTTTCATTGACCTTTGGGTTTCTTTCTGCTTTCAGCATATTGTGTTATATTTGACAACAGTCCTATACATATAACTCCACATTTCCTTGTCGCGGCACTGATCGGGGCTTGTTTCAATTTGTCTCCTCCGCAGGGCTAATGTTTGGTTGCTTCAACTGATCATCTGGCGTGCTCTTTTGCCAGTGTACTGTACTAGCCATATACAGGGTGTTCAGATAAATCTTGTATGGTTTCTGTGTCGTTCGACTATTGAAGTTAATGCACTCTACCAGTGACGTCAGTCAAGCTGATTATCATGTTAAGCCTATGGTTTGAACTCCTATTTTGCGTTGTTTCATTGCGACGACGCACTGCATGTTTTCAGCGGGAGTAAAATGATCTGCAGTGAATGTTCTTCCCATCACAGCTCTTTCTGCTTATAGGTGTGATAGATGAACCAAACGGCTCTGAGATATATAGCTCAGTATCTTAAACTGAGAATTATCCCTTCTTTTCCAACTACTGCACCTTATATGATGGACTGAAGATGCATCTTTGTGTCACTTCTGTTTTAGCAGAATATGTGTCATCTTGTGTAGATGCAACAGGAGCATTGCGTCGATGGCTGGGTATGAGATATGCAAGGCGGAAGTTGATTACTGGCGACGCTTGTTGCCCGTGTGCGATATATGGCGAGGGGTATCCGGGCTGCCGTTGATTCAGAACTCTTTGAAGCTCTGATTGCTGATACAACGCCGACGGCAAAGGCGTGGTTATTCGGCTTGAGTGAGAAACTACAGCAAAAGATGAGTTTGTAACACCGTTGGGCAGTCTGGTACAACGACTACTCCGCTGAACGCCATCAGGCCTTGTAAAATTTTGTGCCTCTTTTTTGTGAAGTGAGACATGTAAGGCTTTCGGATCCTCAGAATCCTTTGTGCATGCCCATGAACATCATCAGGCAATGAAGCTCAAACGTTATTCCAAAATAAATAAATAAAACTGCGGTAGATGATGCCACTTCACATGGTAATTCATTACTCCCTCCGCCCCATAATATAAGATGTTATACAACCAATATATGAGTACGTTGGTTGTAATAACATCTTAGGATGAAGGGAGTAGCATTAGCATCTTAGGACGAAGGGAGTAGCATTTAGCCAGTTCGGTGCTTATGTTACTCCTTTCATCCATGAATAAGTGTGCGTTTGGCATTTAAAATTTCTCCACAAAAAAATGTACTTCTATCTCCGAATACACTTCAAAGTAAATAAAAATGCTTCTCTCTTATCACACGATAATCAAGACCAATAACACTGAACACATGGTCTCCTCACATTCTACATGCCCTTAGGTCATTAGGGGCGGGGTAATTAAAAAGGAGAGAAATGATGACCTTGCATCTTTCCAATGCATTTGTTTTGAAGTGAATGGAAACTTCTATCGATTGATTGTTGCAGATACAATATACTCCCTGCTAATAAAACCATTTGGTAAATTGCTCATATTTCCAACATGTATGGATTTCTTTGCCAAGCAGCGTCGCTGCGTGGGGACCAATGGAAATGTAGCATGAATCACATCTCCCGTCGGCATAAGCTGGTCGGAAGTGGGAGCGAAGCCGGCCACGTACGTACGAACCTAGGAAGGATCCCCCGCGCCCCGCCCGTCCATATCTCTATCGACTCATCAGAATGCGTATAGATGGAGTGTTGTATATGCCGTGGCAAAAAGTTAGCACAAAGTTAAGTCATCTATTTTGAAACAGAGGGAGTAGCAGCAGAATCGATCGTTCCGTGCGTGGGAACAAAGGGAAATGTAACATGAATCATACTCCCACTTCTCCATCACGAAATCTCACGGCGTAATGTTTCACTCGACGCAACAGTGTCGCGGTAACTGAAGCCGCATGCAAGGATTGGGCGGTTAAAAAGGAAAAACACTGATCTTATGCTTATCTTAACTTGGCTGCTACGTGGCCATGGCCACAAAGGTGGTGGGGAGTGGAATCCGTGGAGAGTGGAGACAGCCATGGCCAAAGGAATATTCTGCTTAACCAGTGCTAACATTAAGTGCCAGTGCCATTTCCAGATAAGCATCCATCCCTCGCACAAGGAAGGTGTCATGTTCAGTGAGCACAGGGCCGACAATTCTTACGTGTTTCTATTTTTAATAGTTTTCTATATTGTAAGCATTTTCTAATAAAAGTATGAATTTTGATTTTCGAAAAAAGTATGAATATTTTTAGAAAAACTTAATTGATAAATAATAACAATAAATTAGAAAAGCCAATAAATAAGTAACAAGAAAAAAAACCGGTTCAGGAACTTGAACAATTAAGCATCCAGCGATGACGAAGGAGGTCTCGCCTCAATGGCTCCTTTCCCGTCGCTGCTATTGTGCCGGCCCAAGTAACATCTTGTAGGTTAGTTCGAAAAATATTATAAATACATATATTCCAAAACATGGATTTACTTAAAAATATGTAACAAAATAGCACATTATCAAAAATATGTTGATAGCGATAGAAAAATGTTTACGAAATTTTAAAAATTCAGGGTATTCAAAAAATATCGGTTACATTTTTTTAATATTCTTTATACAATTTTAAAAATTTCCTATAATTTTTAAAAAGTCGGATACCATTAAAAATGAATGTTACATTTAAAATAATGTTTGCACATTATGTTCGTGGTATATAATATACAAATTTTTCACATAGTTTTAAAAGATATTCCACATCATTTAAAAAATTATTTTAACGTATATTTGTAAAACACGGATGGAAAAAAACTTCAAAACATTAATTAAAAAAATCATATATTGCAAATATGCTCAATGTGTATAAAAAATGTTTGAGATGTACACGGAAAATGTACAACCTGTGTTGAAAACCTTATGTAATGAAAATAAAAAGAAAACAAAGATAAGTAAAAAGAAGAAGAAGAAAACCCGATTGAAAAACACATTGAAATGAAAGAAGAATAAAAAACAAAACGGAAGGTTTTAAAACCGGTCTGAAATGGCTATAGAACAATTCTAGAACCATTTAGAAGATCTACAGTGTCGGAGTGACACATTTGTCGATAGCTAAAGACAATGGTGAAGGATATCTCACAATAGGCGAGAAATAACCCTGGCAACAAGGGTGGGCTGGAGGACCGGGAGCTCCTTATAGTATAAAGCACAAGGTTACAATATGGGCCAACACAATATGCTTTGTAATTTACCTGGGAAAAATATTTAGTTAAGTAACTTTATTCTATGGGCCAGCCGAATATACTTAGTATTTTTTTCTTGAAAAGTTTCTTTAATAAGAGAGTATTATTCTGAAAAAATTACATACAAATATATTCCAGAAAATAAAGAATGGCAGTGTGTTCCAAAAATGGTTATCTCCGGTTTAAAAAGTTCATTTATTGAAAAAATATTTATGTGTTTAAAGAAAATATTCACGTATTTAACAAAAACCTTATGTTCACCAGAAAACTGTTCAGGTTCTCAAAGAAAAACTTTAGAATTCAGAAAAATGTCCGTGCACAACTAGATTAGTATCCCTACAATTTAGAGAATTTACTGTCTATTTCCCGCCCAAAAGGAAAAAAACAGAGAATAAAAAGAGGCAAAAAGGGAAACACAAAACAAAAGGAGGAAACTAAAAGGTTGGATGAAAATAAAAACACTACCCATAATGGGTTGGCTCAATTCTAATCCTTGTTTGGGGCATGAGAAGCGCTAAAACCCGTAATGTGCCGTCAGGATTGGTCTAGCAATCGATTGTGGTTCGTTCTCCTCCAGCAAAGTCTCCCCGGCATTTGGAGGATCGTGATTTTGATCTATTTGGTATCATTTTTCAATTAGGATAGTATGCCCTTTCTTCAGGTTACTATATTTAGCCCCTGTTCATTCTAGCAACATCATCGATGACAACATCGGTGTTCCTGGTAAATGCTTCTCAACCACTTTTCTAATGATGTGGTGTCCTTTCGAGTGTTGGTGTTGGTTTTCAGAAGCTCAAAGTTGTACACATACAACCCTTCAGATCTCGTCACAATAGATCATGTTCAGCATTCTTCTTGCGGCTATCACCAAGGAGGTGGTCTTTAGAATAATGGACCCACTTGGTGGTAGGGGCTTGTTTTTCCCTGGAGGGTGGTGTTGGTATTCCCATCGATGCCGTTGCTTTAATGGCCCCACCATATGTGCGGATTTTGTATCGTGACTTGTTGTACTCATTCATATCCGCGGACTGTTGTCCAGCCTTTGTGCCATGTCGTCGGAAGACCATGTGACTTGGAGAAAGTTCTTCCTGATTCTCGATGTTTTTAACCTAAAATTTCAGTTTTTTTTTTCTGTGCAGAAGCTGGGAAGTTTTCTTTTATCTCTACCAAGCATTATTCACCGTTTAGAAAAATACTTGCTGAAGTGCACACTATTCAACCTTCGTATGTCTCGGAAGATGTTGTAGAAACTCGATTTTCACAGCACATATGTCCACATGGCCAGCTTGCCGCCCTCGAGTACGACTAGTGGCAGGTCAGGCTGTAAAGGCGCCGCGGTGCGCCTCAACTTCCCGTGAGGGATGGCACCCATCGAGCTTGACCCGCTGCCACCGGGTGTGGTGAGTGCGGCAGTGGCTAGGGAGGACCGAGAGGCGAGAGAGCACATCACGACGGAGGCCGCTGATGAGGAGTACATGGCAGACCTCCGCCACCGGCACCTCGAGCTGGTGGAGGCCGAAAGGAAGATGTTCGCGGAGCGCGCGGTTGACGGGAGGTCATCATCCCCTCCGACGACGAGGAGCACGGCGGCAATGATTGCGGCAACAACAAGGGGGACTTCGGCATTGAAGAACGGCAGCACATCTTCCCCGACTGTGGCGACGACGGCACAGGGCTGGACCCCATGGGTGGTGGGATGTCGTGGGCGGATTGGCTCGCCCTCTACAAGGTTGACGACGATGTTTAGTTCAGTTTAAATTCATGTTTAGTTTTAGGTTTAATTTCATGCTTAGGTTTAAAAATTACACTATGTTTCGGCGGATGATTATATGTATATTATGTGTCTAATTTCAGTTGCTTTTTACCCCGACAAAAAAAAAAGAGGAATTTCGGTTGTTTAAACCGAAACTATGTTGAACTTATGAAAATTTAGTTTTTACTCTGTTAGATTTAGGAGTTGGGCTAGGTCCGACCAAGATTTAGTGGAGTAAAAATCCTTCATCTACCTTGGGGAGAAGCATATATGCACTTTCTGCTGCAGGTTTGAACATAAAAAAGCTTCAGACTCTGCGCGACCCCGACCCGGCTCCGATGGATGCAGGTTGACGGAGAAGACCCCTTTCGGCCGAATCAAATCCGCCACCGCGACGGCAAGTTGACGGAGAAGAGGCGCGCACCCAACGCAGCTAGGCATCTCACCGAAAGGATCATCACCCACATTTCAAAAAAAAAAAAAAAGAAAGGATCATCACCCAGCTGACAAGGCCGGCATGCTGCCACTCCTGGTCCTGGTAGGCCACTCCTTCAGGCCACTAGTGCAAGAAAGCAACCACTGCTACCGGGGACAGCACGGCACCACTAGGAGAACGCGGAATATATCCGAATCCCCGGCGCAACGGAAGTTCCATTCCCCCGCCCGCGCGCCCGGAGAAATGCTACTCCCATGTTGATCCTCCTAGCTCGTCGGAATCGGCCTGCCTGCCTGAGGTGGGAACGAAGGCGGCCACGTACCTGGGAAGGAAAGGATCAACATGGGAGAAGTGGGATCATGCGTGGGAAATGGAAGAAGTAGCAGCACCGATCGTGCGTGGGAAATGGAAGAAGTGGGATCATGAATCACATTTCTCCAGAGGGAATGCTACTATGTTCCTAGTTATGCTCGCTCGCTCGCTCGTCGGAATCGGCCGGCCGGAAGTGGGAGCGAAGCCGGCCACGTACGAACCTAGGAAGAGGACCCCCCATCCGTCCATAGGAATTCCCCGTCCATATCTATCTATTCCCTCGTCAGAATACGTACGTATGGATGGAGTGCTGTATATGCCCGGCAAGTAGTAGGAGCAGAATAGACCGTGTCGTGCGTGGGAACAAAGGGAAATGCATGGTGAATCACATTTCTCTGTCAGAATCACGAATTCTCATGCCGTATGTTTCACTCGGCGCAACAGTGTCGCGGTAACCGAAGCCGCAGCGAATCTGCTCCAGGACATGCAAGGATTGGGTGGTTAAAAAGGAAAAACACTGGACATGCAAGGATTGGGTGGCCACAAAGGTGGTGGGGAGTGGAGAGTGGAGACAGCCATGGCCATGAGCTTGGCATCATGCCCAAAATTTCGCCTGGACCATGAGCCCGAGTCTTGAGCACTGACCCACCGCGCTCTGCATGGACAGGCCAGAGACCACCACCATGGCCCGTACCACTGTAGACTCCGACTATCTGGCTATGTTCTTTCCTGGCCGACGCGTGTTGCCACCTCATTCACCGATCCAGATCATCAATCGGGCGATATGCACGCATGCCAAAATGTACTATTTGTACTGGTGTGCTACTACCTGTAGGCTGTAGCTTGCAAGCATCGAAGTGTTCTTCTTTTGAGCCGTACTATGATCTTTTGGATGTGGCGAAGTTTGTTAATGTCTGTTTACAGTCGATCTTGTGTTCTTTCGCAGACGATTTTTGTTGTCCGTCATTTGATCACGTATGATGGTGTGTAGTATGGATATAAGGCGCCCGATATGAGATACGCGGAGTGGCAAATATGAGGCATGCCCGTAGGCATTTAAGGGGCCGGATTTGGCTATTGCGGTTGTAGATACTCTAAAGGCATTTTTAAGCAAACATATAATGGAACGATGACATTTTTTAGATATCGAATGATATTTTTGAGCAAGCATCTCACAAAACGATGGCATTTTTGAGCAGTTGTAACTTCTAACGACAAAACTGACTAGTGAGACACAACTAATGGCATAAATGATAAAACCTGTTTATGCTTGTAAGCAAAATAGGCTAACAGTAGATACACGGCGTTCCGTTCGTTCCAAATCATCCAACGGTCAGAAGATGTAAGAATTTGGGGTAAGAGGAAAAACACTCATCTTACTTGGCAGCTCTGCTGGTACGTGCTGGGGACAAGAACGCGTGGAGTGGAGACTGCCATGGCCATGAGCTTGGCATCTTGGCAAGAATTGGACTGGACCATGAGTCCATGAGCCAGACCCACTGCGCTCTGCATGCATGGACCAGAGTCCATCACAATGTCTCCTGCTCCTGTAGACCCTAGCTATCACGCCAGCATTTTCCGGCTCTGTTCATACCTGCCCGACGCGTGTTGCCACGCTGCTCGCCGATCCAGATCATCAACCGGCAGGTGCACACACACATGCCAAAATGCAGTTCCACGGCACTACACCTGTACTACTAGCTTGCAAGCCTCGAACTCTCCTTCTTCTGAGCCGTACCGTTTCCATTGCACACCGAAAGAGGTCCGGTCCGCCATCCAATCAACACCAAAGCAGAATTCTGTTTAACCAGTGCTAACATTAAGTGCCAGTGCCATTTCCAGATAAGCAGAATTCCGTCTAATTATTTTTTGAGTATCAAATTATGTTTAACTAGTACTCCTTCGGATTCATATTATTTTTCATCGAAACATATGTATCTAGCACTGAATACATCCGTTTCAGCGACAAGTAATATGGATCGGAGGCTAACATTAAGTGCCAATGCCATTTCCAGATAGGCATCCCTCGCACACAAGCAAGGAGGTGTCATGCTCAGTGAGCGCTGGGCCGACAAAGCTGGTGCGCGCACAAAGTCACGGTGTCCGCTTACGTTAGCGCCACTGCTGGCGGCCTAGCTGCAGTGCAATCGAGAAGTGGAGGTGGAGGTGGAGTCGTTCGATTTGCATATGCTTTTCTCCGCATATACAACCAAATGGAGTCCAGCTACTCATCGTAATCCAGCTGAAAGTTGTTGTAAGTTACCGAAAGAGAGCCGGGGCGATGGCGTGGATGGGGATGGGCCGCTGTCCGTTTCTTCGGAGCAGAGTGGTGTGATGCTTGTGATCTTGTTCCGGAGATTCAGGGGCCAAAGCGGCTTTCGATCGATTGCCAAAGCTCTCAAGTTTCTTCTCATATACATATCTCCATTGATTTTCTTTTGTTTCTGTCCGACTAATCACGCCAAGAATCTACTACACGCTCCAGCCTAAATCTAGCACTAGCAGCACCGGGACGGGAGGAGGAAGATGATGGGGTGGGGAGAGAGGAAAAGCTGCCCGGGAAAAAGGGAAAGCTGAAGCGAATGAATGGCTGGCGGCCGCTTTTATTGCCGGCTTTCTTGCAGCGCCGTCGTGCCGCTGCTCTCGAGGTCTTGGTCATGGTGGTGGTGGCTCGCCGCGTCGTGATCATGGTCGCCACTCTGGCCCGCCGCGTCTTCGTGGTGATCACGGCTCCGGCTCGCCGCGTCGGCGCCGGGGTGCGAGCTCGCCTCGCCGCCCTGCTCGTCCGCCGTCTCCTCCTGGCCTTCGCCGTCGCGCGCGCTCGCGTCAGGCGCCGCTGCGGCCGCGAGCTCCGCCTCGGCGGCCCGGCTGGTGACCGGCTTGGCGAGGAACGTGGGCCGCTCGTCGCCGGCCATGATGACCACCACGTGCTCCTGGAAATCCGGGGCCGGCTTGGACGCGCCGGACGCCGAGGCCTTCTCCCCGTCGGCGTCGCCCGCCGCCTGGCCATCGGAGGCGCCGTCGAGGAACCCGGAGAGCTTCCAGTAGGAGCAGGCGAGGATGAGCAGCGCGAAGGCGATGAGGCCCAGCATCGCCGCCAGCCCGCCGAAGAGGTACGGCACCGGCGACTGCCACGCCGAGTGCGGCGGCGCCGTCGCCGTCGGCGCCCCCGCGAGGCGGCTCACGGCCAAGAACTCTGCTCCGGGCCTCATGGCTGTGTTGGTGTGAAGGCGTGCAGAGGAGCTGCGCCTGATCAGTTTGTGCTGTCTCTGGCTTGTTTGTGTTGGGGGTGGTGGTGTGGGAGGGGTGAGAGGGAAATGGGATGTATTTATAGGAGAGGTGGGGAGAAATGTTTACAAAACTCCACAGTATTCTTCATTTATTTATTTATTTATTCAGGGGGTACTGTCCATTTGTGACGCCAAGGAATATCAAAAGACCAAAGGGATTTTTTTTTTGGTTGGAGCTGTGAACTCTGTTGCTAGATATTTGCAAGAGATACACCCCTTTAGTGTCAAGTTGTCGTATCAAATGTCAAAGGCAGTATCAATTTTCGAATGACATGTTATTTTGGCATAGGGTTTCCGCCTCTGATCATGAAAACATGGTGTGATTTTTTCGTCACAGACAAACGGAGGTGCGATCGATGGGAGAACTTCTCGTTATACCCATGTTTGTAGAGGAACTGGTTAATTTAATCCACTCAGTGCCAGCGATGTTTGACTCTCCTTCCAGTAACCGCATCCGTGATTTCGGCCAAAAGCACGGCGAGGCAAAACAGGCGAGTTGAATGCCGGTGGGATATGGTCGAGGGGAATGTGGTTATATGGGGGTAAGATTGTCATGGCGAAACAGTTTCAACTTCTGGTGCGTTCTTTCTTGGAAGGAGGGGCGGAGAGAGGTGAGTCCCTTTTTCGCGATGCGGGTGGGGTTATGAATTGTAGATTATTCTTTGCAATGAGGAATATAAAGTACGTTATTCAGTTCCCTCCGCGGCTTAGATTTTCACATAAAGTAGTTGGTGAGAAGAAGCCAACAGGGAATAGATGTAACGAAAATTCTCCAGATCTTCCATTAGATTAATGCAAAGTTCTCTCCGGATAAATGTAACTATCTTTAGAGCCAGCAATCGTAGTTCTAGAATGAGCACTAGAGACGGCTTCCGAGGATACGGGTCAATGCTATATGTTGTTGACGCATCAATTCATATTACGTCAATTGACTAGATAAGTTGTTACTTTTTGGGTGACCCTACATTTTTTTGTTTTCAATAGTAAGAACCCAAACTCGGTGCATGTGAGGACTTGAACTTCAATGTGTGGGTTGTACATCCACTCGTAAGGAAGTGAACTAAGCTGACTTAAGGAGTTATTAATCATTAATTTGCTAAATACTAATTAAATTCCCGTCAGACCTTCTTGATCAACTTACAAGCATCCTCTATCCTGATATCGCTTCGTACATAACTTACTGGCTAGAATATTCAATTATGTACATTTTGCTATAGTTGTGCGCTTTCAGTAATTCACTTTTGCAACAAGCTTTGATGCTTTTACCTAACAAAGATAAAATAAAAATAAACTGTTGAGAATTGGAAAAAAAATGTTAACTAAGTAATTAGCTATGTTGTGTTGGGTTCAAATAGTTAGGCAAGAGGGACCGCTGAATGGATCAATCATCCATGCACTAGTCATTACAACTAAAGTATTAAGAACTTCAAAAGTTTCCTTTGGCACGGGGTTGTGAATAGTTTAGCTTTGGGTTTGGCCTTGATTCTACCACGTGTGTTAGTGCACAAATTCCAGGCACATAACGAAATTTAAGCTACCAACCTTCTTATTGAATAGTATGCTTCATGAGGGAGATCATTAAATATTTTATCTTGTTATTTTTTAATAGAAATAAACAAGGTTTCTAAATTATGGGGTTACAATATTATTACTTTATTAGTGCAGTTTTTTTTCAAGAAAGGAGTTAAAAATTAATTGATTTTGTGTGCGGAATGTGGATAGAGGTAGAGATGGATTGTTAAATGTGTTTTTCATTTACCTTCCGGCTTTGTATTAACTCGTCGCCGCAAAGAAATCAACAATGCTTTATTTCACTCGATCATAAAATAGAAGCAAAGAAAATCCAAAGTTTGTATTAATCCGGAAGTTCTTCGTGGATGCATGGGAACAATTTCATTTTAGAACCAAAGATTGTGGTTCTAAAATGAGCACTCGAAATGGTTCCAGATTATCGTGATCAATGCTGTATGGCAATGTCATATTTGGCAACCATCCATTAATTAGTTGATATAGCTGTCTACTTATCAGTTACCTTCACTTCAACATCCAATCATTCTTATCTTGATATTGCTTCCTTATATAACTTGCAACCTAGAAATTACATAGCTTTCGATGTATTTGTGTGCTTCCAATACTTCAATTTTGTTCCATGATGGAAGGACATCAATTTTCTTATGATGCAATTACTTTTCATACAACTCCAAAGATTGCTTAATAGTTATTGATACTATAACTGTGCTACGGTTCTACCTTACGTAGTACCAATTGCGGCGGAAGCCATATGCAGTGACGTGATGCACCGCTAAACGTGGCCAACGAACCGCTGATGTGGCATGACACGCACCCGCAGAACCGGATGCTTGATCCCGCGTCACCGCGACATCTTCCACGGAGCGCCTACGTGGGGCCATCGGGGAGACCACAAAATCTCGATGGCTTGTAGGGCCCGCTTGCCCGCGCCGGGGAATCCTCCACGTCCGACCAAAAACAATGGTCCCACCATCACTGACCACGTGGTTTGCTCGGCGGTGCACCATCGGAAACGTGGGAAGAGGGGTGGAGGAGGAGGCACCGGTGGCGGTTCCCTAAGGTGCCATCTGAGCCGCCCTAGGCGTCGCGGCGGTGCTCCTCTTTCTTTTTTCTCTTTTTTTTGGCATGCTTTCATTTTTTGTCATGTGCAGTGAGTGTTGTATCCTGGACGAGGCTTGCTTCATGCCGCCTTGTTTGTTTCTTGAACAAGTTTTGGACCATGGCCCACCTTTTTATCCAGAGAAAAAAATGTGCAGTGAGTGCTGGGCCCGTGGGCCGACGGACCTGGTGCCATCCCTACGTTGCTTGAGCATGTGGGACTGCTGATTTGCTGCAGGACAGCTGCATTTACAAAAAGCAAAGAATCTGAATTCAATCAGTGCTCATTCTTGTCCCCCAGTACAAGTCACTTTGGATTTCAATGTAATCAATATTTGTTCCAACTTAAAGGTGCTGTAAGCTACCGAAAGATGGGGAATGATGGTGTGGAGTGTTGTCCATTTCTTCAGAGAGCTGTAACTGGAGCAGAGCATGATGCTCCATATATCTTTCCATTGGCAAAACTTTCAAGTCTCGCGTAGATATCTCCGTTAATTTTCACTTGACCAATCACGCCAAGAATCTACACAGCCCAGCCTAAATCTAGAGGAGGAAGAAGGAGTGGGGAAGAAAAGCAGCCTCAAAAAAGGGAAAGCTGAAGCGAACAAAAGGCGGCTGCTTTTATTGCGAGCTTTCTTGTAGTGCCGTCGTGCTGCTGCTCTCATGGTCATGGTGGTGGTGGTTGTCATGGCTGTGGCTCGCCGCGTCTTGGCGGTCGCGGCTCCGGCTCGCCGAGTCGGCGGGGTCGCCTCCGAGCTGCGAGATCACCTCGCAGCCCTGCTCGTCCACCTTCTTCTCCTGCCCGTCGTCGCCGGCGCGCGGGCTCGCCTCAGGAGCCGTTGCGGCCGCGAGCTCCGCTTCGGCGGCCCGGCTGGTGACCGGCTTGGCGAGGAACGTGGGCCGCTCGTCGCCGGCCATGATGACCACCACGTGCTCGAGAAAATCCATGGCCGGCCTGGCCGCGCCAGACGCCGAGCCCTTCTCCCCGTCGGCGTCCCCCGCCGCCTGGCCGTCCCGGTCGCCGTCGAGGTACCCGGAGAGCTTCCAGTAGGAGCACGCCAGGATGAGCAGCGCCAGGGCGATGAGCCCCAGCATGGCCGCCAGCCCGCCGAACAGGTACGGCACCGGTGACTGCCACGTCGAATGCGGCGCCGCCGTCCCGTTCATCAGCCCATGCCCCGGCGCCGCCGTCGGCGCTCCCGCGCGGTGGCTCATGGTGACGAACTCGGCCCCGGGCCTCATGGTGTGTCTTGGTGTCTGTTGCGCAGCAGAGGAGTTGCACCTGATGACTTTGTTGCTCTGTTTTTCTCCTGTGTGTGTGTGGGAAATGTGATGGATATATATAGGAAAGGAGGCCCTCCGGAGAAAAATACTCACAAAACATTGGAGTATTGTTTATTTATGATGCCGAGGAATAAAAAATATCAATGGGCGAATTCTTTTCTGGAGGTGTGTACTCTGTTTTAGATACCACCCCTTTTTGAGGCGAAACCGCCAGGAAATGTTTTGTGTGTATTTGTCATGTGAGAGATCATGCATGACTTAAGGGTCTTATTGTAAGGCCGGTCTGATACCAACCCTCAGTAAATCCTAGTTAGAGCTTTGGATCATCTTCTGGCCATTTTTTCTAATATTCCTTCAAATGTAGTGGAGTGCATTGGCTAGAAATTGCAGTTACGTACATTTTGTTAAGCCGCTTTCAATACGTTAGTTTTTCTATTAAGTGATATGTGCTCTTAGCTGACTACGATTAATAAAAATTAGGCATTTGAGATTGAGAATTAGCAAAAATGTTAATTACGTTGCCATGTATGTTGTGTTGGGTGGAGCAATCATTTATGCACTAGCCACTGCAACTATAGTAAGTAATAGAACTTTAGAAGTTTCCTTTGCTACAAGATTGTGAGTAGTTTGGCCTTGGGCTTGGCCTTGATTCTACCACATCTGTTGGTGCATAAATTCCACGCACATAAAGAAAGCTTAAGCCGAAACCTGCTTATCATGTACCCGTTTGCTTGGTTATTGAATAGTGGCCTTGGGCATTCTTTTGTTCTTGAGGGAGATGATTAAATAACTTATCTTGCTCTTAGTTTTCTTATAGACATCTAACAAGATTCCTAAATTATGGGGTCACTATATCTGTATCAAATTTGTTTTATAGAGTTAATAAAGTTAACTAATTATGTTGTGCGTGTGAAATACGTGGATACTAGTAGATGGAGATGATGAAGCGTGTTTCCCATTTGCCTCCTGGCTAAGGCTTTTGTATTAACTAGTTGGTGCTAAGAAATCAACAAGCATTATATTCCTCGGTCACAAATAGAAGCGATTCATAAAAAAAAATTCAAATACTCCTTCGTATTAATCCAGAAGTACTTTGCGGGTGCAAGGAAATGGTTTACGTTTAGAGCAAATCATGGTACTTCTAAAATGAGAGAAACGGTTTCAGAGGATCCGGTCGATGCCATATGACGATGACACATTGGTTCATATTGGACAAGCATCCATTAGTTGGTAGATTTGTCTACTTATTAGTTACCTAAAAATTGATTAAATATCAGCCAGATCTTTGGATCAACACCCGACCATTCCTAATATTGCTTCCATATATATAACTTATTGCCTAGAAATCACATAATTTTTGCTGCATCTGTGTGCTTTCAGTACTTCAATTTTGGTTTAAGTGATGCTTTTGGTTAACTAAGATCTATAAAAATTCAGGTATTCAAGAATTAGCCAAAATTAAATTGGCAGGTATATTAGGTAGGATTCAAGTAACTAGGAAACATATAACATTGGGTGGACCAACCATTCATGCACTAGTCACTACAACTACATTAATTAGAACAGTAGAAGTTTCCTATGCTGTGGGGTTGTGTATAGTTTGGCCTTGATTCTACCAAACGTGTTACTGAATAAATTCCATGCAAAAACAAAACTTAAGCTGGAACCTACTTAATTATGTGGTACCCACACTATTAGGAAAAAGGCTATAGATGATATGGCCACTAATGGCGCACCAGACATGTGGTGAGCTATTAGTATATACTAATGGCACACCATGTGTAGGTGCGCCATTAGTGTCCAAATACTAATGGCGCACCACATCCATGATGCGCCATTAGTAACAATTTTTTTTTATTTTTTTCAAAACTAGTAATGGCGCATCAGTGAATAGTACGCCATTACTAGTTAAACTAGTGCGCCATTACTAGTTAAACTAGTAATGACGCACCACATTCACGGTGCGCCACTAGTAATTTTTTTCAATTTTTTATTTTTATAAAACTAGTAATGGCGCACCAGTGGACAGTGCGCACTAGTAATGGCGCACTGTCAACTGGTGCGCCATTACTAAGTTTTTTTCAAAAAAAAAATCAGAATTTGTTTTTTTTTTAAAACCAGTAATGGCGCACCACCACTCCCACGGTGCGCCATTACTAACTTGGCCCAAAACTTCCACCGAATGCACCCCCCTCCCCCCGTGGACCGCCTTTTCAGTTTAACAAAATAAAAAAATTGATGAAAATGTCAAAAAAATAAAAGAAAATAAGTTTCCGTGTGATATGTGGTCTAGTTGTTGGGAAAATTTACAAATATGAATTTCGACTTTATTTGCAAAATCTCTCTGGAATTTGTAAAATGGGCATAACTTTTGCATACGAACTCGGATTAAAAAGTTTTCTATATGAAAAATCATCTACTCGAAAAGTTACATCCAAATTTAACATTTTCAAAATCCCCGTTAAAAGTTAAACATTTTCAAAATTCCCAAAAACCTAACATAAAAAAATTTATGGGGCTTTTAAGATCCGGAGGCAAAAAAATTCAAAAAAAATTCAAACTTACTAGTGGCGCACCGTATGCTAGGTGCGCCACTAGTAATAGAAAAAAAATTGATTTCGAAAAAAAAAATTGAATTATTTTTCAAAATATGATACGTAATATGACCGGGAAGTTTGAAATATTTTTTCAAAATTTCATCATACTCATGAACTAAGTCCTAGACATTAGCAAGGTTTAATAGGATTGATATGATAGATATATCAACAAGTGTCAGTGAAGTGAGGTGGTGCTGGGGTTGGATAGAACTACGAAGTTAAGCGTGCTCGGGCTGGAGTATTGTGAGGATGGGTGACCTTCCGAAAAGTTTGACCACAGAGTGTGATTTGACCTGAGATTAAGCATATTGACCCGAGATTAAGTATAAAATAAAATTGATTTTTTTTGAAATAAATTTGAAAAAAAATTAAAAATAAATTTGAAAAAAATTACTACTAATGGCGCACTCCTGCGTGGTGCGCCACTAGTGGCGCACCTGTAGTGCGCCATTAGTAGCGAAAACAGGTGCGCCACTAGCAGCCCTTTTTCTAGTAGTGCCATTTGCTTAATGAATGAACAGTTTGGCCTTGTGTCTTTTCTCTTGGTGGGGAGATCTTATGATGTAATTAGTATTCTATACAACTCTAAGAAGATTCCTTAATTGTGGTACAATCATATTTGTCGTAAGTTTGTTTCAAGGGATTAAGAAAATTAATTGATTGTCGCCTGTGTGTGGATACCTGTAGACGCGAATACACGGGAGGGGAGATCATGTAGGACTGTACAAGAATAATTGCGTTCTGGGCTTATTATAGGGTGACTCCAAGTCCAAACCAGAAACAAAAGGCAAGTTCATGATATGGTTTAGGCCGGACGTGCGCATCGTCCTTATTTCCTTGACTTAAATTAATAAAAAAGTCATAGATATGTTAGTAGCAATAAAAGGGAGCTTTGGGGATGTGTCCCGATGTTGATGGTAATATTAGTACTACCCTATCTATCTATCTATCTATCTATCTATCTATCTATACCTCTATATCTATCTATCTATCTATCTATCTATATCTATCTATCTATCTATCTATCTATCTATCTATCTATCTATCTATACCTCTATATCTATCTATCTATCTATCTATATCTATCTATCTATCTATCTATCTATCTATCTATCTATCTATACCTATACTAATTACAGACTCCCTAGAAATTACCAAGTTAATTAGAATTTACAAGCCGTTTATCTGGTGGGGACGAGTTATAACGGTGTAGATTAAGCCATGTAATTCTGGGTTTAGACCATTATATCTCTGATTTATAGTTGAAAAAAAATCACCCATCTATGACATCACGCACCCTTTTATTCTCAGACCCATTACGCATGAAGTTATCTTTGCCTTCGTCATCCAAAAAAAGTTAGCTTCAATTGTTAAAAAAAAACAGCCTTCCCGAACTCTAACCTATTTCCTTTCCCATATGTAACATACATGGTTTCTTCTACCAAAGGTATACGCCGGCCCCCATCTCCTTTATCTACTCATGCCCTTCTCCCGTTCATGCCCCCTTGGCCAAGCCATCTTATCCCCTTGATGGCGCCCCTAATAATTCGATCTAGGAGGAATCGTTCTCCTCTCCTTTTGCGTTGTCGCTAGGTGGTGCAGGCTTCCAGGTTCTGCTGTGAGGCTATCTCGCCTGCACCTTTTCCGGGTTTTTTCGAATTCGAGTTGCCTGGTACTTGGTCTTCTTGAATCTTGATGGGGAAGAGCAGCAGCGGTGGTCGCTGGCGTGCGGCTTTTGGACGGATGTTGACGTGATCACTACCGGATTCTTGAAGCAGAAGAGCTAGGAGACACCAGCCATCTAGCTTAGAAGACACCAACCATCTTGCATAAATAAGGTGACTCTGAACAATGTGTTGGTTTATTGCTGGCCCGATGCTAATGTTTGATGTATTCTCCAGAATTAAAAATCCCAGTCTAGGATGATTTCAAAATTGTATTAACATCATCTGGATGGCTTCATCTGAAGTTTCCGTTGGGGTCCAGGGACGAGCACATGGTGTAGATGGTGCTAATTAAAGGAAGTGCATAAATAATCATCTTGATGCAAGACATGAAGAAGATGATGTCCATGAAAGGGGAAAACATGGAAGTAAAACGCGATTGGTTTCCAGTGGTTAATGTGAAAGCAGATTTACTTCAAGCAAGAGGTGGTTTCAGAAGATAACATGTTATATGATATGGCGTGACGTGGTTGCTGGAAGAAATATTTGTACAATAACAGGAAGGCTCATGCAGCTCGCAGTTAATATGGGTTTGGAAAAGAGTTAATATATATGAGACGATCTATTCTGGTTGCTCAAAGAAAATTGCAGAAGAAATTTCAGTACGAGTAAATATGAGCTGCTGAAATCTGATAGCAGAAAAGATATTGCAGAAGAAATTTCTGTAAGGCAGAGCCCAACGGATCGTGCAAATACGGATGCTTGCCAGATCCAGAATGTGTGCATTAAGTTTTGAATTCTTCCTGATATGATTTGATTAGTTCCAAAGCATCCAGTTGAGAATCTTATGTCTCATTCATTTGAGAATGATCAGAAAGAAGAGTTTGTCCTTAATTCTGCGCTAGCCTCATAATACGTAAGGTGAGCCAAATTAAAATATTAGGGCCTGAATTCTGGGCAACCGCCAAGGTACTTAAGGTGAATCACATTAATATTATTGTTCTTTTCTGGAGAGAATTAGATATTGTTGTGAAGACCTTTAATAGTATCTTTCCAATGAATCATATTAATATTATTGTTCTTTTTTTTTAGAGAATTAGACACTTATTCTTGAATACTAAGGAAATATCATATACAAGAAAGGGTTTTACTACAAATGATTTTATTTCAGATATTCTAGATACATCCCAATGGACTGCAAATACGAATGCATGCAGATGATGGTAAACACTATTGCATATGTGTGTTGTGGATTAAATTTTCAGTTTTTCTTGATCTGTTTCCATTAGTTCCAATGCATCCGGTTTAACATCTTATATCTCAGACATTTGGAGAAGGATCAAAAAGAGGAGTTTGTCTTTAATTCTGTCATCCCTTCCCCAGATTATCTCTCGAGTTGGCTGTTCCCGCGATTTGATGATAAAGGTCCTTCAAATCTCCTCAGCTTCCATATGGCCGAGCAGACTGCAATCTGCATTGGGCTAATTTAGTTCTTAATACCAGACCATTCAAGTTTCGAAGATGTAGACGAGTCAATGGTTGCCTGATGTTGTGCAAATCTGCCTGTTCCGTTCCTTAATCTGGGCACTTTAGCGCCCTAGCGTGTGTTGTCTTAGCAGACAATGTGGCCAAGTGTTTCCTCTCTACCCGTCCATCTCCACTCGGGCCCAACCCTCCGGCTACCGGTCGCCAGGCCATTCATCGTCCTTAGTGTACGGCCCTACATACGCTAGAACAACCACATACATCTTTTCTACTTCTAAATAAGCATGCACCTTTCTTGGATCGACCAGGGCAAGGACCAGAATGAGAACCAGAGAAAAAATAGGGTTGTCTCCTTTATAATCTGCATTCAGGCTTACTGTTCTTTAAGTTTTTCCTTTTGTCGAAATTTGTCGATCAAGGGTGAGTTCGATCCTTTGTTTACAATTTAAGACAAACTACGGAACTATCTTCTTTTTATGAGAACAAATTTATCTTACTTGGTTGTTCACCAACAACACATCTGCATATATGCTTTGAACAAACTCCATGTACGTGTGTTACTTGACTGCAGGTCGGAGGCTTTGAATAAAATTCCATGTTAACAACCATAACATGAGCAGTCCTTTTTCTAGGTATTCTAGAGAAAGTGTGTCCTCATATGCTGCACAGTGAATTTTCTTTATCAAAGTACAAGTACTCAATAGCATGCATGTTGTTTTATCATTTTTCCATGTAGAATGAGCCGTATGCATAGTTTGATTAGCAAGGTCATGCCATGATTTATTGTTCTATCATTAGAGCACATATCAGCATGTTTTGATGCCTATACTAATTCTAGACTTCCAAGAAATTCTTACGTTAATCAGATTTTATGAACCATTAATCTGGTGGGACCAAATTATTACGGTGTAGATCGACTGATAAAATACTAGGCAAAAAATGATTTAAAAGCAGAAGGGAAAAGAACTCCTGTGTTAATCTATCTACTCACCCGGAAAAAAACTATCTACTACTCGGCTAACAGAACAATAGAAGAGAAAATAACTCCCTGTCAATCTATCTCGACTTTTTTTGCGAGGAGTAGATAGATTTTTTTTGCAGGAAAAAATAATCTATCTAGATTTTTTTTGCGAGGAGTAGATAGATTTCTTTTTTTGCGAGAAAAAGGAATCTATCTACTCCTTGGCTAACAGAAAAATATGAATGCTAACTAACAACGTTGCAGAGTCTTGCGGGACCGGTTCTCCTGATTTTCTCGACCTATACGCAGCGACATCCCGCAAAGACCATGATGCCGTCGCCGCCAGTGCCATCCATCGACGTACTATGGTGATTACAGGTGCGCCCGTACCTGGCCCCTGCTGCGCCATTGTGTAGGAAGAAGAGCCCCATCCATTGCAGCACAAGATACATCGCGGCCAAGAAGCTGCTTCAATCGCAGACTACACAATGCCAGATTGATATCCATACAATAAACATCATCACTTTCATGGATGCACATGTGTACTTTATATACAGGTATATATCCAAGTAGTACTCAAGCCTATAATCAATACAGGGACTCTGCGTACGAGCGCTTTGTGTTGTATGTTGCCAAAATCCATCAATCGATTTTAGCTAGCTACCTACTTTGTACATTAATGCATTGCTAATTGATTAATACAGATGGAGTTCGCTTTGTACAGGATTATGTCAAAGAGGAACAACTAACTTGCTTCGTCATCGTCATGGTCGCAACAACGATCATTGTAAATTTTTAAGAGAAGTCGGATACAAAGCCTCTCAAGTCCATGACTGAGGGAATGATTTTTTTCCCTACTTAACATGTGTTTGGCATTATGGTGGATGATAATCAACTTAAGCAACAAAAATAAGATATTGATTAACAAACGGAAACCAAGTATATACCAAACACATGTTAAGTACTCTCTCTGTAAAGAAATATAAGTGCGCTTAGATCATTAAAATAGTGATCTAAATGCTCTTATAATTATTTACAGAGGGAGTAGACTCCAAGATTACTATGATCGTTACAAGTTGTTACAGCATTACAAGGAGTTACAACAACAGTTTTGTATAGTAATGTTACAAGGGGTTACAACTACTGTTTATTATATACCAAACACATGTTACGTAGACTGCAAATTATGTTAAAAAAAAGTCATGACATTATGCCAAAGAACAATAAATTTTCATTCTATTAAATGACATTGAGAAATTAGAGTCTAGGATAAACAGTTGTTGCAACTCTTCTTTTTTTTTCATTTTTTATGTAGTGTAAACATAAATGGTTAGACATGTTATTTTGACGTCATGTTGCCACCAGCTTTACTAGACACCCATCGCGAGTAGTTAAAGTTCAGCCTTTATTTCTCTTTCTTTAAGAAGAAAAATATGGTCTTGCATATATGTATTTCCATTCTCATATCATGAAATATATGTATATAGCCACTCAGATATAATGGAAGAAAGGAGGGTATTCTCTAATTAATCTTGACAAGGGATTGAACAAACAATTTCTTCCTCTACATTGATGGGATGATTATTAAATGTGTAACAATGATCCATCTCTCAATGAAGTGTTAACGTTGGTAGAGTTTTATCGTTCGTTTTGTCTTAAGTGCATGCGGATATCGATTGTTGAAATATAATCCCTGAAAATACCAAATAATTATGTAACTCATATAGCTTCCATTGGTTTCGGAGTTTATCCTGGTAATACATATATTTGGTAAGAGTTCATGAATTTTTTACCTAGAGGAATCATTTTTATGCATTCTCACATTAAAATACTTATTTTTACATCTTAACATATTATAATGTCTTATTCTTGATTAACATGGTAATAACATTTTTTATAAAATTATCTTTGAAGTAGCTACTACCAGTAGAATGGATAATACAAGTAACCCACTTAATTAATCAAAGGGTACATATAGCAATGGAATTTTAGATAACTAGCTCGTGCGAAGGCACGGGTGGACGACTAGTTAACCATAATCATTGGCGAATATTTCTAGCTAGGCTAAATAACTAGATTTTTACACGTGATAGCCTCATTACCAAAAACATGAATTTGTACCAGCACATTTGTAGGATCTTCCCTTTAACTTTAGATACTGTAAAAAATATCGCACACAACAATCAGATCAAGATAGGTGGATTTATATGGGTAGAGCATCGTCACAAAGTTTAGCTGAAATTAACAAATCGCACAAGTTGTTAACTACTACAATTAATTCACAAGCCGTGTCCTTATCCATGAGCATTCGGTTAACTAGCTAAATCAATCACTCAGTGGAGCTTTACCATCGCCTAATGAATGTGGATTACGTCTGCTAGCTTTAGTTAGCCTAGAGGTAGCTTAGCGTGACAGACTATTGAGCGGCTGGAGGGCCCAAAGCGTGGCCAATAGAACGTTACTACTCCCTGGATTAATTACTCTACTTGTTAGTGTAGTGCTCCTTTAAGCATGCTTTCTAATCAAAACATATATTCCCTCATAAACCACTTTTTGCTAGGGAGTATCCATCTCTTTCATTAAGTATGGGACATTAACGCACACAGTGCATCAACTAATCAGAAAGGTGCTTTTCCTGCCTCATGGAAACAGGATATATATGAACGCTCATAGAAAGTTCTACGAAAAAATGGTTCTGTTGCACTATAGCTTGGTGTGAGCTTATCCACAGCATAAGTGTGATGGTCCCGAGCGGCTAGTAGGTCAGTATTTTGTACAACATGCATGATTGCACGGGAGAAAAGGGGGTGCAATATGTCTTGAGTGTGCACACACAAACCCCAATGTACGTTTTCTAGTACGTCATGGTACGTTCATATATCACCAATGTGTATGTGGATTAGCTAGCTCAGTACAAATGCATGCCTCTTTTCCATTCATGTGAGCTCAACATTACAATGTCTTGTGTGCAGTGAGCTCTTTGAGAACGGCTCCCGCTGCAACAGTACACGTAGAGACTCGTGTGTGCCATCATAGATGCATACGGAAGGCCACTGTGTACATATTTTGTTGCTAGAAGCAAGGATACGTATGGATTGGAACTAATATCGATGGCGATCACGGCAATAATTCAGAGTCATCTGGTGAACCATATATGAAATTTGAATGTTCTTAATTATGTTGGTTTGAACTAGGTATTCAAATTGAACATAAAAGACTGGAAATTCTCTAGTAAATCAAACTAATTACCGAAATCTAATGAGATTTTTTAAATCATCTTCTGTTGTTATGAGATTTGAATGTTTTCACATATTTCTGGCAAAGTTGAAATAGAAATGCAAAATGAGCAGAAAAAATAGAAACATTTTAGTGAATCTAACTAACTACCTGAGTATTCTAGGAAAACATTAGGTCATTTTTTGCAGGCATTTCAAAGGCATATGGTTTGATTTTTCTGGCCAAATTTGAACTGAAAATTCAAGATGTAGAGAAAAAAGGCAAAAAAAAAAAATCTCATCAATACGAAAATGACAATACCTCTTCGTCTCTTATATTTTTTTTCACATGCCAGATTTTTTTAATGTTCTATCGGGAGTGTTCTCTGAATTATTCATATTCCTTGAAAAGCTTGAAATGCAAAACCACGCCCAATCCTAGAATAGGGTTCATACTAAATGGTTCTGGAAAGTTCAAGCATGGTCGGTTCATAATGCTTTTTAGTCTGATGTTGGTGCAATCAGATCATGTAGCTTAAACTAAAAACATGATGGATGGCTGATGTTAAGTGTCGTACAAAGGTCGGGCAAATATTTTTCGTAGGTATGTATAGCATTGCTATTTGTGCACCTATTTTTCTTTTCTCGAGCACATCAAACTATATATTACTTCTTCCATCCCACAATATAAGACCGGGATTGCTAAATCTCAATCGATTGAGACATAACGAAGTCTCAGGCGATGCTTTATTCGTGAGATTCTACATGAAGATCCGTGTAAAATTTTCTTAAAAAAATTATTTCTTCTTTTCTATATGTCCTGTCATTTGATGAAGACTTCGTTAAGTCTTAGTCGAGCGAGATCTAGCCACACCCATATAAGATCGTTTTGCAAGCTGTTTTAGTTTGCACAATGATCTTATATTATGGGATGGATGAAGTAATTCATATCGCTTAGGAGTGAGTAATGGCCTGCTGGAGCATCAATCAATAAACTATGTTAATATCTGGTGCCATCAGTACTACGTACGTAGCCAAAACGGCAAGTATCCGACCCTAATGGAGTATCCATGATTAATCATAGGCTCTACCAACGCGTCCACGGCACCTCAATCCATTCTCTCAAGTGTGGCATCTCCCTTTGGTTTTACTTTGCCATGGTGCATCATGATCGATGGGTGGGTGGATTCCAACCCCTTTTTCGCTCCACTCTCGCAGGACCCAATTGGTACATACGTACGCACGTACGCAGCACTAGTTGATTACTTAATTTGGCTTTCTTCGATGGATGGAAGGGAACAAGCTCACGCGTGGGCCTGCTTTATTTTGATCAAGCATGCAATGCTTCCATGTGCTCGCTCACATGTTACGGGCGCTGATTGCAGGGGCGATGCGGGGGCACCGTACGCGTCGCGCTCGGTTCCGGTTGGCGTTGAGATCATTGCCGGCCTTGACTTTCCCGCGCAGAAACATCGACTTGACCTTGACACGTGAGCTCCATCAGAGTTTCCATCCATCCAGCAAAGGTCAAGTCCATCTTTGGCAGGTTAGAAAGAGAAATGGGATGTGAACTTGGGCGATCACGTAACACTTTAAGGTAGCCCGGAGCTAAATTCTAAACTCTTCAAACCGTTCACATTTGAATCGTTGGTCGATTATAAGGCGGTTTTTGCCATGTGTAGTGTATGTAAGCATAACTCGAAGTTTAATGCCTTACAGATGGAAGTCTAGTACTCTTTCCATCCAAATATGCAAGGCCTATTACATTTTCTGAGGTTGCCTTTGGCCAAGGTAAAATTTATAATATATGAGATATATGATATTAAAAGTTATATCATTATAAACTCCTTTGACATGTGAATTTGATGATATGATATTTATAATATGCATGTTATATCTTATTGCTCTAACCGATATACAAAGGCAAGCTCGGACACTTTATTAGGCTTTATATATTTTGATGGAGGGAGTAGGTACCATCAAGACAAAGAAGATTTTGAACTTTTCATCATGAGATCTCTAGAACTGTTTTAACCAAAGAGCACCGCTGGTACGAAGCCCCCAGGTGATTTTTTTAGAATACTCCCAGGAACGATGTATTGTTTTCATAGAAGAGGGCAAAAGATACCACAACGCTTTGCTGCTCACAATGCCCAAACACAAAAAACAACGGATTTGCTATTTTACACTCGAGTGTTTTTCAATTGGCTGTCGTTCAAATTTGTGGCCATCCGATCGCCTGTAGTGATTCGCACTGACAGTTGTTGTTCTCAGGCGGATTTCCTTTGTTGCGGGTGCGGTTTTATTTTCCCGGCCCGGGTTTTTATGTGGCTGCCCATTACCCGTGCCCGTTTGTCTGCTTTCGTTTTCCTTTTTTGAATTTTTTCCCATTTCATTTAGGCAGAGAGGGAGCCATAGGAGGAGGCGCTCGAGCGGCGGAGGAGACGAGGCAATTCGTCGGGTTCATGGTGTTTGTGAGATCCCTCTATCCCCGAGCTTGGGTTTTCTCTTCGATTCACTGCTCCCCAGGTTAGTTGTTTGTTGTCACTCTCCCTTTCCCCGCGCAATTTGGTATGGTTCTGGTCATGTAGCTTCCAGATCTAGGTCTCGGGGTTTTGTTGGTGCGTTGTTGTTGTAGGTCCTATTGCTGTTTGATGATTTTAGTGGTTGGTTAGTGCGATTTGTTGTTAGCCAATGCTCATTTGTGCAGTTCGTCGCAGATCCCCTCTTCTCCGCGGATCCCCTCTGCTCGCGCCAGTTCGTCATGGAGAACGTCTGCTCCGGTGTTAGGTTTCAGATTTGATCTCCTCGTTGTGGGCACTATTAGGTTGTGTGTTGATGTGTTTGTCTTCCGATGGGGTTAGATTTTGTGTTTTTTCATGTGTGTAGGCGTGTCTCTGTGTGTGATTCAGAGCTTTTGCAGTTGAAGTACAGTCATCTGGTGGTTGTTTAGTGTTTGATTGCTACTAATCTGTTTTGATTGCTACTGAGACTTTGCAGTTTGATGTTCAGTCATCTGGTAGTTGTTTAGTGTTTTGATTGCAAGTAGAAACATGGGAAGAGAATGAATTTCTCTGGTGTGGTAGTATAGGGATTCCCCTTTCTTGTTGATTGCTTGGTCCAGTTTGGCTAGCTATGAATTACACTGTAATACCCCCAGATTTATACTGATATGCTTCTATGATTTACACTGTATTTGTAGCTCTGATTTTACATTTATAATCCCTATAGTTTTACTTTTGTAAGATCTTATATGTAATGTGTCTCTGAACCCCAGTTTTTATGATGTGAAGTTTTTCTGAATTTCTGTGTATTGCATCTCTGAAGTACACTGTAAGACGCTGTAATTGCACTGTAACTTCTTGTGGTTTTTGCAATGCAATCCTCTAGATTACCCCACTGTAATTCTTGTGCTTTTGGACTGTAACCCCCTAGAGTTACACTGTAGTGCCCATTAGCCCTATTTTGCACTGTACTTTCTTCAGAGTTTTCACTGTAATTCTTGCCTTGCTTACTATGTAAATTGCATCAGCATTACAGTGTAATTTCCATAGTTTTTTTTACTGTAATTTGCATCAGTTATTACACTGTAATTCTTGCCTTGATTACACTGTAATACCTGCCTTGATTACACTGTAATTCTTGCCTTGATTACACTGTAATTCATGCCTTGATTTACAGTGGAAAGCCCCTCCGGGTTACTATATAATTCTGAGTATTTTTACTGTGTTAGTTTGCTTAGTTTTTTGTAGTTTACTGCCTCAGTTTACACTGTAAGTTGGATCATTATTACTGTGTAAGCTGGATCAGTATTACAGTGCATGTCTTGTTTACTCTGTATTTTTTATCAGTATTACAGTGTAGTGTAATTTGGTTTCCTGCCTTGATTTTACGATGTAGTTTGCATAAGTTTTACCGTGTAATTTCCCTAGTTTTATTTTTTGTGTAATTCCTGCCTTGATTTTACTATTTTGGATCAGTATTATTAGTTACTTCTCTGTAGTTTTCAGCTTCATTATCTATGGGGAGGCTACGGAAAGTCTCTCACAAGGATGTTCTGGAAGCATCTTCTATTGAGAGTGCAGATCCTTTGCAAGACCCCTTCGTGCCTAATGACTTTGCGGAAGATGGTTCTAATTGTTGTAGGGCTTACACTGTAATATACCAGAGTTTTACCCTGTAATATGGTTGAGCACTGTAATTGTTGTAGGGCTTGTACTGTAATTTACCAGAGTTTTACACTGTAATTGTTGTAGGGCTTACAATATTTGTCAGATACATTACAATGGATTTTACCTTTGAATTGTGGGACTTACACTGTAATATACTGCAGATTTACACTGTAATTTGAATAATCCAGCACTGTAATTGTTGTAGGGCTTACAGAGTATTTTTCAGATAGATCATAGTGGATTTTACGTCTAATTTTACGGTGTATTTATGAGTGTTGATACCTGGGAATGACAGTGTAATTTCAGGGGATTTACAGTGTAATTCGTGGGCACTTTGACTGTAATTCGTGGGTGTTTACAGTGTAACTTCATCAGTTATTCAAGTGTAAATCCTTGGGACTTGCAGTGTCATTTCCTTTGTATTTACAGTGTAAATCCATTGTATGCTTTTTCAGAGTTTGCACTTTAATTTTCAGTTATAAGGATTTGCAGTGTAATTTCTATTGTTTTGCTATTGTAATTTTTGGTATTAGACTGCAAAATTTCTGTAATTCCAGAGTTTTATAATTGCTAGCGATCACACATTCCACAGTTTCCTGTTGTCTCTGCAATTTCTTTGTAACTAGTTTCCTATTGTAATCTTTGTAACTAGTTTCTCTGATGTTTCTAGGTGAAGCGGGGCGAAGGGGATGAAGAATTTGTGAAGCTGGTGAAGGGGGTCAAGAATTGGAATAGGATTTACGAGTGTTCCTGACCTGTAGATTGTCCGGTGAATTTTTAGCTGTTGTTCCTCGACGGGGTCATGGTCCAGGTTTAGTTGACTCAGGTTTATTTCCTGACCCGTTTTATTTGAAATTCAGTGACAGACAGTGCCCGTGGGGGGTGGTTTTGGACATAAAGTGGCATCTGCTTATTAATCAGGATACTTGAATGTTTTCCAATTGTAAAACAGTCAAATGCTAAATAGATAGTCCCAAAAACAAACGATGTTGAAATATATTGTCCGCCTCTCTTCATCAGTTCAAATTTTTGAATAAATTGCTTGGAGTATGAATTCAAGATCCTGCCAACGTAGTACTACAAAAAGATTATGCGGCCTATATTGATCCTATGTCTAAGGACTAAATAACCCTAGCCGTGAGGGGGAGCTGAAATATATTGTCGACCTCTTTTCATCAGTTTGAATTTTTTGAATGAATTGATTGAAGTATAAGTCTAATAAACATTACTCCTTGCTAATGACTACCGGCGCACTCGAAGTGCAGTAGCGCTGCTCGTCGTCATTGCTCTCTTTCCGTTCAGAAAGCTTGCACGATTGGAAGCAGCAGAAGGAGACCCGCCATTAGACCATCGCGCGTCCAGATGCACCGCGTTGTCATCAATCCACGGAGCCATCCCGAGGGCCTGGACACACGATCGGATCCACGAGAACACCTCGTGCCAAATACACTTTGAGTCTAGGAGTATGGATCCAAGCTACTACCTTCGCTTTCAAATATTCGATGTGGATAGATGAGGGTGGCAACCAATCAACAGGTGCTCGTCAATCTTCTGGAGGCACAGTTTCAAATGAGACCGCGTGTCTGCCGTGTCTGGTAAAGGTGATCCACACATCTGTCCGGCCGGATGATGGCCGGCCAATGGGGTGACGCTGCCAAGAAACAATATTTCTTCCGAGGAAAGAATATGTTGGTCTTTTATTATTGTGACAAGAGATAAAGGTCCCAATAATGAGCTGCCTACTGGACTCTGGTCCCACATTAGATTGCCTACGTATATATCTGAGACGATCGAGCTCTCCAGAAGTATATACACCTGTTGCCCTAGAGCTAGGCATGTCCATACTGTCACATTGCTAGTCCCCAATTAATCTCTTATCTGTTGCCAGTTTTGTGGATAACTTTCTTCACTTACGTACATAAGAAAATAAAACTTATCCATACAAATATGTATACAAATTTAGAGTTACATTTTTTTTTGCGGGGAACTTTAGAGTTACTTACTTCAAAGCAATTACAATTAACAAATCACCATTGACCTTGATAAATACACATATCATGGTTATCGAATGCATGCACACACAAACAACCAGCAACAGTCACGTAAAGTCTGTTGCTAGTTTCGATATATGCTTCTCCTCATCGACGATGATTGTTATTCTGGTGCGCTGGTTTTATATATTTGGCCTTAGCACGTCGACTTTCATACTGTTGACTACAACAAGATTTACCCAGCTTTGGCGATGGAGAGACGGTGACGGCAACGTGCTTTCGGCTTGCTCTAATGTTTTTAGTCGTCGTTAGATGGTCTACGAACTAGAATTTAATTTGTATGTCTAATGTTTTTTTACTGCCTTAACAGATGATGCATAGTTCGGTAGTTTTTTTTTAAGAACGTAGCTGTCATGTACATCGACGCGCGCCGATGATCGATGATAACAGTCTCTCTCTCTTCGATCACGTCCGTCATCCAAAGAAGAAGAAAACAAAAGCGGCTCACCGCTAGCGAGAAGAAGAAGATGGGATGCCGTTAGAGCAACACTAGCAGACCCCGGCCACATCCGACCGGCCCGCAAAACGCGTTTGCAGTGCGAAAAAATGGCTTTGCAGGCCGGCGCGGACGGCCGCAGATGCAGACCCCGCATAACGGACCCGTAAAAAAAGATATTCGCGGAATATGCTTTTTTACGGGTCGGTTTTGCGGGGTGATCAGGCGCAGCTCCTCCCGACCCAAAAAACCTAAATTTGCACCTTAATTTGATCCAATATAATGCATTTCTTTGATTTTTCAATAATATTGGATACATAGACATCACCAAATCTTTGCTAGAATAGCGAGACCAAAGAAAACAAGAACCAAAAGTATCCATTTTAGAAGATGTCCAACTTCCATAACTGCTCCCACTAGTTGGACTAATATCTTCTCCATGCATTCATTGTTGATCTGCGGATTCTTGATTTTGCATTCTTCTTTCTTCATCTTTGGTTCGCAAGAAGTAGACGTTGTTTCCCCTCTAGTTGCACATGCACCCGATTCATTGCCTTCGATTCTACTAAGGAGTGCACGAACATCTATTAATTTTCTTTCTATCAACAAATCAATGTATTCACCTTCCCAAAATCAAAATGAGCATCCATCTTCCTACACACAATAAGTGAGCATGTTCAAAATGAGCTACCGCAATTGAACCAAATAATGGGCTATCAAAATTAGCTACCGCAAGTTCACGTACCACGTCGTTTTCGCATTTGAAGAACACCCATCCAGGGTGCTTCGGCGTGCCCGAAGTGAGCCGCAACACTTTTCGCGTGCAGTCGTCGCACTCTATGAGCGGCATCGGCAAGCCACAAAGACGCTGCGTGAGCGCCGACCCCGGTGGACGGCCAGATGAATCCATGCACGCAAACCTTCGGCGACGGCGGGCGGACGAAGCAGTACCTACATGCGGCGATGCGCCCTTGCCTGGGCCGCGGGAGAGGCTCCCCGACCACTCCATCGCTTGGGGCGGCAACCGGCGGCCGGAAAAGCCAAATCCGGCGGCTCGCGATGAAATGCCGCAGATATGCAAATCCGGTGGCCCATCGACGCAGGGGGGAAGGGAGGGGAGGCCTCGTGCGTGTGGCGGCCTTCTGGCGTGCTCCTGCCGGCTGCTTTCGCCGGAATCTTGGGCGGCGGCTGGCGGCGACTCGAGGGGGGAGAGGAGAGGTGGTTGGTGAAAGAAAGTGCGGGATGAAATGTCCCCCCATCAACCGCTTCCGCTTATATGCAGGGCACTGCAGCCGCGAGGCGGAAACCCGCGGTTTTCCGGGTTGAGCTCAGGATTTTGCCGCGCCCCCTAAAATTTTTTGCAGGCCGGGGCAGGATGCGGATGCGGATCGGGCTGGTTTTTCCGTCCCGATCCATATTTTAATGATTATTTTACGGGTTAAGATGGGATATAGGGTCTGCTAGAGTTGCTCTTAGTTAGGCAGCGGAACCGGCGCGAGACAACCAGAAAAGTGAAGGGAGCGGTTGGCTTACGGGAACGGGTACGGTGCCGAGTCACGTAGCAGTGGACACTGGACACCTCAACGGAAAAACGGCGGGTGAGATCACACTCAGACTCCACTATCTAGACTCACGCTGCATGATGGAACGAATATATGTATACAGGACGTACGTGACCGACGTGAGGTTGATTCCACAGCTGGCCGGCCATCTCTCCCTCTGTGCGCTACGCACACGGCTAATTATCTGTCGGACGTCGAGTCTACTCTACTTTAGCTAACAAAAAATATCGCTCTGGTTTGAAAGACAAAATATCTCAGCTTGGAGCACTTCTGTTTTCCTCTTTCCTTATGCCTGTTTATGCGGAAGTGTCCGGCTAAAAAAAAGGGTCTTAGAAAACATGGAATCATACATATTAAAATTTGTTGGGTAGAAATTGATTGTTTCTTTTCAAAATTCGAATGATTTGAAGATTGCTCACCACACCTGCCGCGTGGTGGGTAGAAATTGATTGTATCATATCATCTTCTTTAAATTAGAACAGAAATATCATTTGATTCGTCAATCTTTAGAAAAATAGATAAGAACCAAAGTTTCACCCTTGAGTTTCAGTGAAAAAACGAAAATGCGAGAAAAATTGCAGCCCCTACCGCATAATAGTGCACCTACACGTCTTCATCTGCGTTGTTTTTTGACAGGAAGACCTAGAGCTAACTATCGACATTTTGGGCTTTGAGCGGGCCGGGAGCTCTTCTCGCTACTCGTGAGCGGCACCAACATTTTTGTTGTTGTTTTGCCTTGTTTTCGTAATAGAAATGAGACATGGGGAAACCCCTTTATTGAGAAAATGTAATTAATTTATAATATTAATCGCAAACAAACTCCAAAATATTTATTCTTTCATTATGATTTCCACCAAGGCAAATAGGAAAAAAAATACTGGTACAAATCTATAGGGAAGGATACATCACTTTGCTGACACCTTGTGTCGTAGTTTTGTCACGACAAATGTCCTCGTGAAAGGACTTAGTCGTGGAGCCATCACTGCGGGTTAGCTTAAAGGGGTTTAAAGCGGACAAGGGACGCGAGAGTTTATACTGGTTCGGCCCCTTATGACGAAGGTAAAACCTACTTCAGTTGTGATGGAATTACTAGGGTTTCGATGACCAGGGAGCAAATCCGCTTTGCCTGGCTCTCGAATTGTTGTGTGTTCTTCCTAAACCGCCGCCGGGTCGCCCCTTTATATACATATGTCGACGCCCGTCGATTTACAGAGTCCCGAGGCCGGATCATCAATGTGTCCAACTCAGTCTCTATTCCTTCTATCTTACAATACAAGTTACATAATAATGTCGGTTTATGTCTACATGCCTTAACCCGCCTTTGGGCCTTGGGCCTTCATGAAGCGCCACCATCCTTTGTCTTCCTGGGCTTCAAATAATAATCATCATAGAGATAACCCGGCCTCTCCTGTCCGGTTTATGTCTAGTAATAATATCCCCAATATTATGCCCCAGATTGATTTGAACTTGTTCAAGTCAATCTTCAACACTTAGAAAAATTTCTCCCTTTGCACCTTTGCATGGATCTTGTAAACCGCCGTAACGTCATCCTCCAGATTTGTAATAAACCGCTGTGACGTCATCTGTTCATTAAATCCGAAGATACCCTTTATTAATGAGCATCCAACAATCGAGGTGACAACCTCATTATATATCCATTTTTTGGGCTCCTTGATTCCCGCACATGTCGCTTATCTCTATGTCCTTATAAATAGAGGCGGAGGATCCCTTTCTTTTCTTTCCGTTGCCTCTTCCTCTCTTCTTCTTCCTTACGACGTCTCTGCACCCGAGCACCGCCGCCGTCGTCGATGCTTCGCCTCTTCCTCACCGTTGGCCGCCGCATCAACCTGATTGAACCAGAGAAACGCGGCGCTCCTCCGCTGCTGCAACAACTGCAGTAAGTCTTTCCCTCCTTCCTCTGTAGATCCACTTAGGGTTCATACGGGTTCATAGCATTCTTCTCTTGTTCTTCGTCAGTTCATAGACAGCAAACCTCAAACCTGATGCGTTCCTTGTGGTAGCTATAGCAGTCCTTATTTCGGCTATCAAACCAAACCTTATACGCATAAGAACTTGATCTGGACCTTTATGAACTGCTCCATGACCAACCTTTTTAGGTCTAAATCCTTTTCTTTTCCTGACTTGTGGTAGATCCAAAACGCGAATGTGATCTTGTGAAACCTGTTTTTCCTCACGTAGTTATTTTTTGCCTTAGATCTGTACCTTCTTTATCTGCGTAGGCGGTTTATCTTTGTAGAAAATAATCTGCCATATGCCATTAGTCCCCTTGTAAACCGCTCGTCGCTTTACTATTTATAACTGCATCATCCTCCGGTTTAACAATTTTACATGCTTGAATTCCTTTTTCTTAACCTGTTGCACTTTATGCGTTGTCATTCATGAATCGTAAACCAGCAGTAATCTTTTTCAGCTCTTCACTTGCAATGGCCAAACAATTCTATTCCTATAACCGGGTCCCTTCCCGGGTTACTGAGGAACAACTGGATGGATGTGTCAAAATTGGCACTACGGAAGAAGAGTGAAATCCAGTGGCGAGTTCCTGGTCCAGAAAACCCTCCTACCCCCAGAGATGGCGAAGTAGTAGTATTTGCTGATCACATGGGCCGTGGTTTTAAACCGCCTGGATCCAAGTTTTTCCGTGATGTACTTGCCAGCTTTCAGATCCACCCTCAAGATATTGGACCCAACACTGTATCCAATATCTGCAATTTTCAGGTGTTCTGTAAAGCCTATCTGCAAGAAGAACCGACTGTCGAGCTGTTCTGGGATTTCTTCCACTTAAACCGTCACACTGAATTCGTAGACGGGCCCAATACTGAACTTGGTGGCGTCTCCATTCAGAAAAGGAAGGATGTTAGCTTTCCTCACGCCAAACTTCACAATCACCCAAAAGATTGGAATCAGACTTGGTTCTATTGTAAGGATACTTCTCGTGAAGATGAGAACCCTCTGCCGGGTTACTGTGCTCACCGGCTTACCAACACACATCCACTTCTGCAACGACTAACCGCCAAGGAACAGGCCTCGTATGCACCACAACTCGCTAAGCTTAGAGCTTTCATGGCCAACGGTTTGACAGGTGTAGACTTTGTTCGTTGCTGGCCATCCTAGAGTATCTTGCCGTTAAGTCGCCGCTCCGGTTTAATGTGCGAGTATACTGGTGACTTAAAAGACTCTCAACGTCATATTGATATTCAGCTAACAGATGATGAAGTTACTGAGTCTGTCAAGAAAATGCTGAATGAACCGGAAGCTGTCTGTAGTAAAACTAGGCTGAGTCCCTTTTACACACGGAACAAACCGCCCGCTGTAAGAATTGTTTTGCTTTCGCTTTATATCTGATATTCTTGAGCTGTACAACTTTTAATACCCTCTGCCCATCTTTTAAATAGGGTGATGACCCGTTCTAGAAAAAGAAATCACTGGAGAAAACGGTCAAGACCCCTCGACTTAAAACGAAGGCTGTCAAGAAATCTGCCAAGAGGAAGGCAACTGAACCAATCGGTTTAGAGCTTGATGACGACCCTGATGAACCGGATATAGAGGTAGAACTTGACTCTCTTGGTTCACTTTTTCATACACCTCATTGACAATGATTATTATCAGGATGACGCCAAGGGCAGCCAGGCCAACGACGCAGAGGTAATTACTCTTCCCTCCGATTCAGGCACTCCGTCAACACAGAAAATCCGTCAAACAGTCCGAAAAATAAAATTTTCTCACCCTCTTGCTCACTTGGATCCAAAATTTCTTTTAAAGAAGCAGCAACACAAGGCTCGCTGCACAACCCGGCACAGCGGCCAAATGGTCACTTCGGCCGGTTTATTGGACACTCTGGTTCGAAAACGTTGACCTGAGGTCTCACCCACTTCTGATACTTCTTATCCCAAGGCAGGCTATTTCCGACAACCTCTTAATCCGTCCGATTCAAATTATCAGGAAACACCTCATTCATCATCCGGCGAGTCGATGGCCACACAACTCCCTCCTCTTAAGATCGTTGCTGGCCACACAACTCAATCTCTCAACGCTTTACACTTGCATGCTATATTAACCTTTGCATCTTTTTTCCTTCAGAGCCAAGGCTAGATGCAGCAAAAAGGATCGGGCGAATAAACCGTCTGACGACCATGTGGTTATTGAACCGGAGCCGACTACAAAACCGGAAGGTCCAAATGCTGATGCTACCTCTTGAGCACTTGCGTTGGTTTTCCCTTGAAGAGGAAAGGGTGATGCAGCAGAGTAGCGTAAGTATTTCCGTCAGTTTTTGAGAACCAAGGTATCAATCTAGTAGGAGGCTACGCGCGAGTCCCTCGCACCTACACAAAACAAATAAATCCTCACAACCAATGCGATAAGGGGTTGTCAATCCCTACACGGTCACTTACGAGAGTGAGATCTGATAGATATGATAAGATAATATTTTTGGTATTTTTATGATAAAGATGCAAAGCAAAATAAAAGCCAAGTAAAAAAGAAAAGTAAATAACCAAGTGTTGGACGATTAATATGATGAAGATTGACCCGGGGGCCATATGTTTCACTAGTGGCTTCTCTCAAGAGCATAGATATTTTACGGTGGGTGAACGAATTACTATTGAGCAATTGACAGAATTGAGCATAGTTATGAGAATATCTAGGTATGATCATGTATATAGGCATCACGTCCAAGACAAGTAGACCGACTCCTGCCTGCATCTACTACTATTACTCCACAAATCGACCGCTATCTAGCATGCATCTAGAGTATTAAGTTCATAAAAACAGAGTAATGCCTTAAGCAAGATGACATGATGTAGAGGGATAAATTCACGCAATATGATAAAAAACCCATCTTGTTATCCTCGATGGCAACAATACAATACGTACCTTGCTGCCCCTACTGTCACTGGGAAAGGACACCGCAAGATTGAACCCAAAGCTAAGCACTTCTCCCATTGCAAGAAAGATCAATCTAGTAGGCCAAACCAAACTGATAATTCAAAGAGACTTGCAAAGATAACCAATCATACATAAAAGAATTCAGAGAAGATTCAAATATTGTTCATAGATAAACTTGATCATAAACCCACAATTCATCGGTCTCAACAAACACACTGCAAAAGAAGATTACATCAAATAGATCTCCACAAGAGAGGGGGAGAACTTTGTATTGAGATCCAAATAGAGAGAAGAAGCCATCTAGCTAATAACTATGGACCCGTAGGTCTGAGGTAAACTACTCACACTTCATCGGAGAGGCTATGGTGTTGATGCAGAAGCCCTTCGTGATCGATGCCCCCTCCGGCGGAGCTCCGGAACAGGCCCCAAGATGGGATCTCGTGGATACAGAAAGTTATGGCGGTGGAATTAGGGTTTTGGCTCCGTATCTGATCGTTTGGGGGTACGTAGGTATATATAGGAGGAAGAAGTACGTCATTGGAGCAATAGGGGGCCCATGAGGGTGGAGGGCGCGCCTGGGGGGGGGGCGGGGTAGGCGCGCCCCCTACCTGGTGGCCTCCCCGTTGGTTTCTTGACGTAGGGTCCAAGTCTCCTGGATCATGTTTGGTGAGAAAATCATGTTCCCGAAGGTTTTATTCAGTTTGGACTCCGTTTGATATTCCTCTTCTCCGAAACCCTAAAATAGGCAAAAAACAGCAATTCTGGGCTGGGCCTCCAATTAGTAGGTTAGTCCCAAAAATAATATAAAAGTGGATAATAAAGCCCAATAATGTCCAAAACAGTAGATAATATAGCATGGAGCAATCAAAAATTATAGATACGTTGGAGACGTATCAAGCATCCCCAAGCTTAATTCCTGCTCATCCTCGAGTAGGTAAATGATAAAAACAGAATTTTTGATGTGGAATGCTACTAGGCATAATTTCAATGTAATTCTTCTTAATTGTGGCATGAATATTCAGATCCGAAAGATTCAAGACAAAAGTTCAATATTGACATAGAAATAATAATACTTCAAGCATACTAACTAAGCAATTATGTCTTCTCAAAATAACATGGCCAAAGAAAGCTATCCCTACAAAATCATATAGTCTGGCTCTGCTCTATCTTCACCACACAAAATATTTAAATCATGCACAACCCCGATGACAAGCCAAGCAATTGTTTCATACTTTTGACATTCTCAAAACTTTTTCAATCTTCACGCAATACATGAGTGTGAGCCATGGATATAGCACTTTAGGTGGAATAGAATGGTGGTTGTGGAGGAGACAAAAAAGGAGAAGATAGTCTCACATCAACTTGGCGTATCAACGGGCTATGGGGATGCCCATCAATAGATATCAATGTGAGTGAGTAGGGATTGCCATGCAACGGATGCACTAGAGCTATAAGTATATGAAAGCTCAAAAAGAAACTAAGTGGGTGTGCATCCAACTTGCTTGCTCACGAGAACCTGGGGCATTTTGAGGAAGCCCATCATTGGAATATACAAGTCAAGTTCTATAATGAAAAATTCCCACTAGTATATGAAGGTGATAACATAGGAGACTCTCTATCATGAAGATCATAGTGCTACTTTGAAGCAC